>NC_041224.1:3213159-3216690 GCF_002837175.3 Physeter macrocephalus | reverse complement strand
ACGCGCAGGCACAGCGGCCATGGCTCACGGGCCCAGCTGCTCTGCGGCATGTGGGATCTTCCGGGACCGGGGCACGAACCCGTGTCCCCTGCATCGGCAGGCGGACCCCCAACCACTGCGCCACCAGGGAAGCCCGATCTGTCTTTTTATCAAGCAATTAGAGGGCCAAATGGGGACGTATTCTAGTACAGTTGCAGGTGTTAGCCATTTTTGTGTGCAACACAACACAAAGGATCCCAGGTCTTTTGGAGCAGAGCCATTTTAGGCTTAATGACACAGTGGTGGAAACATGTATTTAACCACATCAGAGGCCAGCAGAGATCAGTGGATACATCCAAAAAATGGTTCATAACTGATTGGGGCTTATATTGGTTTAGGATAGACTAGGGTGACACCTTTCCCCCTGTTGGGAAAACAATGACAATCATATTCTCTATCCATTAGGCATTTTTAAAAGCCAAAGTTTATAATGGAAATCCAGAAGGAATCCAAAAGCAAAACAAGAGAATGGTTTAGTACGCTACGATGTATCTACTCAATGGAATTGTGTATTATCACCGTGTAAAATACATACATGTGAAAAAACAGAGGAAGGGAATATATACACACAAAAATGATAACAAATGTTATAGTGGGGTAGTAGCATTATTGTGTGTGATTCATTTTGTTGTTTCTACTTTCCATTGGTTCTGTCATATTTACAATTTTTAGAAAGAAAAGCAAAAATGATTTTAAACTGTGTTTTGCATACGAGAGAAATATAATTTAACTTTAAACATTTATTTAGCAGCCCAATTTTTCTCCAAAAACAAGAAAAAATCCAATCAGAGTTGTTCATTACACAGACTCATCCCACACTGCTGCAATTTTAAACAATCTAGGCGTGCATAATGGCCAGTTCTTCTAAAGATCACTGCCTTTATAAGCACATCATAAACCACAAATTATCATAATTTATGAAATGTAGTAGAACAATGAGACTATCATTGCCTTCCTAAGCATCCATGAGGTAAAATATTGGTAATTAGCTTATACACAATTTGTAAGTTGATTTTTTGAAACTGGTGCTTCCTTCAGCATTTGCTTTTTATTCTGTTTTGTTTAACTCCCACTTTGCAAATATGGAATTGTAGAGTCATAGCCCATCATGTTCTAAAACGAACTGAACTGCCAAGAAGTCCATCTCATAACGAAGGTGACCCTTTAAAAACTCACACTGAAAGACAAAATTCCTTCTCTTCTTCTGTGATGATTGGCTTTGGTACTGAACACTTGTGGTATTCAATTAGGAATTTTTTTAAAAATCTGAGTCATAAAAGTAGTGAGCTCAAGTGAAAATGAATCAGTCCCTCAGCCCTGTCAGTAATATATCAAGCTCTCCTTTCTAGTCCTTTATGGTGGCTTTTCATGCAAATAAGTGTTATCGGGAAATGGCAGAGCCTACTGAAGAAAAATGTTTGTCTTCTCTTGACCTCAAGGTCACAGGTAGAGGTAGGAGGGAGCAGAAGATGAGAACTTTACAACAGAAGGTACAGCTGCAGCTGGAATATCAATGTCATTTTAGAAGTTACAGATGTTGCCACCTTCATTTGGTTGGCCCTAAACTTCACTGGACTGCAGGTGCACATGTGTCTAGGGACGTGATGTCAGTGGCCCAGGTTCGACACCAGGTTTTCTCTCTTTCCAACTCTGTGACATGGGGTGTGTTACTCATATCCTCATCTCTATAAGAGTTGTCGCTCAAAAGAAATAAAAGTGTAAAAGTATCTTGTAAAGCACTGACTGTCCTTTCCCTACCTGCACCTTCTTCTAGTACATAATGGCTTGTCTCATCCTCTTTTTTTTTGTAAGTAGTTTTCTCAGATTTCCTGTCTTGCTGTGTCATTCTCACTGGCACTTGGCCTACTGTTTTTGCGTCCCCTTGGTTCTGGCCTCCAGTCAGACTCTCTCTGAGTCCACTTCCCTCTAGCCATTAGCTGTGCACACAACCCTAATGTAGGTGTCCACCTTGACCTTGATACACTTCTCTTCCAGGTTTATGCCTGGCCCTGTGGGACCCTTCTGCCCTCTTTCAACAATTCTCATCCCACTAAGGGACGTGTGGATGGTACCAGTCACCAGGATGGGAGATTCAAGATGAACAGGTTTATAAGGAAAGAGGCTGAAAAATACCCAAGCGTGGTTAGACCATGCTGAGTTGGAGATCCTCTGGGACCCCCAAGTAGAGATATTTAGGAGGCTGTGGGAACTAGAGATACAGATTAAGAAATCATCAGCCTGTTGCGGAGAGTGTATCAAATGAGAAGAGTGTAAGGGAGATGCCAAAGTAGGCACTAAAATATGTTCATTGGGTTGACTCTGCAAGGTCATGAGTAACCTTATCAAGAACAATTTCCAAGGAGAAGTAACATTAGCTGCAGTCAGGTTTCAGGGGGATCTATAAATTGTGGGAGGAATGTGTCTTTATAGTCAATTGCCTGCAGCTACCTGGTTTTATGTGCCAGCCACTCATGGTGGCAGGAGTGGGAAAACTTCCTCATGCTGTTTATAGAAAATGGAAAAGTGATGGTGACAGGACTTAGGCTATTTGGAAAAGCTCACCTCGAGATTTGAAGGAAATCTATAATACCTGCCTTATTTGTATTAAACTCTAAAGCATAGCAAACTTATTGCAGACACAGTGATTTTTCTTTCCTTATTTGCAAAACTCAAATAATTCAGATGAAGAAAAACTTTATGGAACCATTTACTCTGAATTGACCAGGAAATAGGAAGATACCAAAGTTTTCATTATTTTTTTGAAAAGTGATTGTTGTATGTGTATATGCGTGGGTATGTATACATATATATATATGTATATATGTGTGTGTGTGTATATATATATATGATGATGGAGGTGAGCCATGGAGGTGTGGAGAGGATAAGTATAAATAGTTGCTATACCTTTTGAGTCTAATTATATGGCATTTCTAAAGGAGCAGGCAATGTGCTGTATTCCCAAAGGAGATGAGAACATGGGGCAGAATCTGACATATTTTCTGAAAATATCTCTGCCTGAATTAGACGGTTGGTGGGTATAACTCTGTCTCTGGGTCACCCACTAGTGAAGAGAGGGCCCATCTGTCTTTCCATTAGGAACTGGTTGAAGAGGAAACTGTCAGTGTGGTGAGGGGCTGGCTCTGAAATAAACCCAGGCAGCCAAGAGTTCTCTTCTCCTGTATCTTGGTGTGGTTTCACTTCGTCATCTCTTTTGGAAATCATTAAAATAGTGATACTGATTTATAACCTTTAACAGTCCAGGAGACTCAACTACCACAGTCAGGGTTTCTTGCTAATTGAACAGAAAGAACTTAGCAGAAGCTGTGTTTCCTATTTTAAAAAAAAATTTTTTTTTGAGTCCCTCCCATCAAACCTCTTAGATAGCCTCATCCACCAGAGGGCAGACAGCAGAAGCAAGAAGAACTACAGTCCTGCAGCCTGTGGAACAAAAACCACATTCACAGAAAGATAGACAAGATGAAAAGGCAGAGG
>NC_041224.1:3210886-3213016 GCF_002837175.3 Physeter macrocephalus | reverse complement strand
CCTACACTAGAAGGAATCAATAGCAGAATAACTGAGGCAGAAGAACGGAAAAGTGACCTGGAAGACAGAATGGTGGAATTCACTGCTGCGGAACAGAATAAAGAAAAAAGAGTGAAAAGAAATGAAAACAGCCTAAGAGACCTCTGGGACAACATTAAACGCAACAACATTCGCATTTTAGGGGTCCCAGAAGGAGAAGAGAGACAGAAAGGACCCGAGAAAATATTTGAAGAGATTTTGATTGAAAACTTCCATAACATGGGAAAGGAAATAGCCACCCAAGTCCAGGAAGCCCAGTGAGTCCCATACAGGATAAAAAGAAGGAGAAACACACCGACACACATAGTAATCAAATTGGCAAAAATTAAAGACAAAGAAAAATTACTAAAAGCAGCAAGGAAAAAACAACAAATAACATACAAGGGAACTCTCATAAGGCTAATAGCTGATTTCTCAGCAGAAACTCTACACGCCAGAAGGGAGTAGCATCATATACTTAATGGTATGAAAGGGAAGAACCTACAACCAAGATTACTCTACCCAGCAAGGATCTCATTCAGATTCAATGGAGAAATCAAAAGCTTTACAGACAAGCAAAAGCTAAGAGAATTCAGCACCACCAAACCATCTCTACAACAAATGATAAAGGAACTTCTCTAAGTGGGAAACACAAGAGACGAAAAGGATCTACAAAACAAACCCAGAACAATATAAATATATATGCACCCAACATAGGAGCACCTCAATACATAAGGCAACTGCTAACAGCTATAAAAGAGGAAATCGACAGTAACACAATAATAGTGGGGGAGTTTAATACCTCACTTACGCAATGGACAGATCATCCAAAGTGAAAATAAATAAGGAAACAGAAGCTTTAAATGACACAATAGATCAGATAGATTTAATTGATAGTGAAAGGACACTCCATCCAAAACCAACAGATTTCACTTTCTTCTCAAGGGCACATGGAACATTCTCCAGGATAGATCACATCATGGGTCACAAATCAAGCCTCAGTACATTTAAGAAAATTGAAATCATATCAATCATCTTTTCTGACCACAATGCTATGAGATTAGAAATGAACTAAACACATGGAGGTTAAACAACACGTTACTAAATAACCAAGAGATCACTGAAGAAATCAGAGGAAATAAAAAAATACCTAGAGACAAATGACAATGAAAACATGATGATCCAAAACCTATGGGATGCAGCAAAAGCAGCTCTAAGAGGGAAGTTTATAGCTATACAAGTCTACCTCAAGAAAGAAGAAAAATCTCAAGTGAACAATTTAACCTTACACCTAAAGAAACTAGAGAAAGAAGAACAAACAAAACTAAATAAAACTAAAAGCTTGTCTTTGAGAAGATAAACAAAATTGTTAAACTATTAGCCAGACTCATCAAGAAAAAGAGAGAGAGGACTCAAATCAATAAAATTAGAAATGAAAAAGCAGAAGTGACAACAGACACCGCAGAAATACAAAGCATCCTAAGAGAATTCAACATAATAAAGGCCATATACGACAAACCCACAGCAAACATCATTCTCAATGGTGAAAAACTGAAAGCATTTCCTCTAAGATCAGGAACAAGACAAGGATGTCCACTCTCACCACTGTTATTCAACATAGTTTTGGAAGTCCTAGCCATGACAATCAGAGAAGAAAAGAAATAAAAGGAATACAAATTGGAAAAGAAGAAGGAAAACTGTCACTGTTGGCAGATGACATGATACTATACATAGAGGATCCTAAAAATGACAGCAGAAAACTACTAGAGCTAATCAATGAATTTGGTAAAGTTCCAGGATACAAAATTAATGCACAGAAATCTCTTGCATTCCTATACACTAATGATGAAAAATCTGAAAGAGAAATTATGGAAACACTCCCATTTACCATTGCAACAAAAAGAATAAAATACCTAGGAATAAACCTACCTAGGGAAACAATAGACCTGTATGCAGAAAACTAAGACACTGACGAAAGAAATTAAAGATGATACCAACAGATGGAGAGATATACCATGTTCTTGGATTGGAAGAATCAACATTGTGAAAATGACTATATTACCAAAGCAATCTACAGATTCAATGCAATCCCTATCAAATTACCAATGGCAT
>NC_041224.1:3195292-3210465 GCF_002837175.3 Physeter macrocephalus | reverse complement strand
AAGACAGTCTCTTCAATAAGTGGTGCTGGGAGAACTGGACAGCTACATGTAAAAGAATGAAATTAGAACACTCCCTAACACCATACACAAAAATAAACTCAAAGTGGATTAGAGACCTAAATGTAAGACTGGACACTAAAAAACTCTTAGAGGAAAACATAGGAAGAACACTCTTTGACATAAATCACAGCAAGATCTTTTTTGATCCACCTCCTAGAGTAATGGAAATAAAAACAAAAATAAACCTTGGGACCTAATGGAACTTCAAAACTTTTGCACAGCGAAGGAAACCATAAACAAGATGAAAAGACAACCCTCAGAATGGGAGAAAATATTCGGAAATGAATCAACGGACAAAGGCTTAATCTCCATAATATATAAACAGCTCATGCAGCTCAATATTAAAGAAACAAGCAACTGAATCCAAAGGTGGGCAGACTTAAAAAACTAAAAATAGAATTACCATATGGTCCAGCAATCTCACTACTGGGCATATACCCAGAAAAAAATCATAATTCAAAAAGACCCATGCACCCCAATGTTCATTGCAGCACTATTTACAATAGCCAGGTCATGGAAGCAACCTAAATGCCCATTGATAGATGAATGGATATAGAAGATGTGGTACATATATACAATGGAATATTACTCAACCATAAAAAAGAACGAAATTGAGTCATTTGTTGAGACGTGGATGGATCTAGAGACTGTCATGCAGAGTGAAGTAAGTCAGAAAGAGAAAAACAAATATCGTATATTAATGCACGTATATGGAACCTAGAAAAATGGTACAGATGAACCGGTTTGCGGGGCAGAAGTTGAGACAGATGTAGAGAACCAATGTATGGACAACAAGGGAGAAAAACCACGGTGGGGTGGGGATGGTGGCGTGCTAAATTGGGTGATTGGGATTGATATGTATACACTGTTGTGTATAAAATTGATGACTAATAAGAACCTGCAGTATAAAAAAACAAAAAAAAAGTTTTACAAAGAAATTTTATTTTATTTATATTGGAGTATAGTTGATTAACAATGTTATGTTTCAGGTGTACAGCAAAATGATTCAGTTATATTAATACATATACATGTATCATTTTTCAAATTCTTTTCCCATTTAGGTTATTACAGAGTACTAAGCAGAGTTCCCTGTGCTATACAGTAGGTCCTTGTTGGTTATCTATTTTAAATATAGTAGTGTGCATCTTTTAATCCCAACCTCCTAGTTTATCCCTGCCCCACACTTCCCCCCCGTGGTAACCATAAGTTCGTTCTCTAAGTCTGTGAATCTATTTCTGTTTTGTAAATAAGTTCATTTGTATCATTAAAAAAAAAACAATTTTAAATGCAAATTAAGTGCTTTGTTCTTTTCAAGACTCTGGATATCACATATTGCAATGTTCTGTGTAAGGGTTCAGTGAGAATAATTATTAAAACCCTTCCTTTGAGGGAAGTATAGCAAAGAAGTTTCCAGTTTTTGCAGAGTGTGGCCCAATAAGGTTGATTACACAATTTATGGTTATTTACATGAGAAAAAAAGAAGTTTCTAGATAAGTTACATAGAAGGGAGACATCGTTAACCTGCTTCATTGGGTCTGGAGTTGCTCCATCCAAACTCTCTTGTTTTTGTGTGGGTGCCCAGAGATGTTGAGAGGGACACTTCCCCCTTAGAGAATGGCCTCATAAAATCTAGGGGCACAGACAGGCATCAAGACTGGTAGGTGACCTCTGTAGAGGTCCTTGGTGATGACACACTAAGGGGACAACAGACAAGGTCCCCGGGCACAGATTGTCCATGCTTGCCAGAATGATTGTCACGGTTGCAAAAATGAAGTGGTGCTAAGGATGATGACTCCCTCTCTCCCCTTCGTGAGGGTTTGAACACTGCCCCTCCTGGTGTCCTTTGTGGCTTCCTGCCATCCTTGGTATGCAGGAGACTCAGCAATATTGCCCATGAGGTATTACACCTAGTAGTTGCCCACCTAGAAGTCCTTTCTTCTCTAGGGTGGCCCAGCTCTCCTCTTCACCTTCTGCCCCACCCAAGCCCGAGGGAATATTTTCTACCCTGGAAGGAACCTTCCACTTTCCTGTCTCCCTCTAAAAACATTTTGTCTGGGACTTCCCTGGTGGTGCAGTGGTTGAGAATCCACCTGCCAATGCAGGGGACACGGGTTCGAGCCCTGGTCCGGGAAGATCCCACATGCTGCGGAGCAACTAAGCCCGTGCGCCACAACTACTGAGCCTGTGCTCTAGAGCCCACGAGCCACAACTACCGAGCCTGCAAGCCACAACTACTAAAGCCCACGCACCTAGAGCCCGTGCTCCACAACAAGAGAAGCCACCGCAATGAGAAGCCTGCGCACCGCAATGAAGAGCAGCTCCCACTCGCTGCAACTAGAGAAAGCCCGCACGCAGCAACGAAGACCCAATGCAGCCAAAAATAAATAAATAAATAAATAAAATTTAAAACAACAGACACATTTTGTCTACAGATACAAATCCTTTTTCTTTTAAGCCTTCTGTGCAGAAAAAATAAAAATAATCCTTCTCATCAAACCCAGAGCTTTAGTTAATCAAAGTTAGTTCCCCTTTTTGCAGAGGACAAAGACAGCTTAAACTTGAAACCCTTCAAAAACAGTCAAGAAAGGCAGGAAAAACAAACCAGCTAATTGCCATATGAAAGTGGCTTGTTTATATTCTGCCAAAGTCGCAAAAATCTCATGTTTATGTTTTGTCGGAGTTTTAGTCAATGGTAGACCCAACCAACAGCTTATTTAGGAAAAAATGGGCATATTACTGAAAAACCTTCCCAAACTGATTGGTTTTTTGCAGGCCAATGTGTAGGTTATGGATTCCTCATTTCCCTTTACAACTCACAGGCAGGCATTGTGCTGGCTTTCTTGATTTTGTGGATTTGAGTTAAAGGTCTCTGTTTGACTCACCCCTGCTGTCTTTCCACATCAAGATGTTAAAATGCCAGATTTGGAGCTACTTAGCCTTGGTACACCTGTTTCGTTCACTAAGGAGTTCAAAGGTTTGTGCAGGAAGGATCAAATCCTATTTAGACTAGACCATGAAATATGAGTGCTGAATGGAAGAGACTTCATCCGGGGTATCCACCTGCTTTAATATTGATTCAATAGCAAAATTAATCTTTAATGTTTCAAAAGTCAACATTTGATTTTGATAGTAGGAGCAGCCTGGAGCCCAGCGAGCTCTCTCCTATGTGTGCTCTGTTTGCAACTGACCCACTTGCCTTTCATAGGTCAGTGCACGTGGTTCATTGGAGGCAGCCATCAAGGAAGAAAGAAATAACTCATTTCACTTTGATTGTTTCACAAATTTATCAAGACTGTATTTGCGTCATTGAGTAGAATAAAAGGGCTACCATTTTTCAAAACTCAGGGAACTGGATTTCCATCCTCAGCACTCTTGCTTTTGGGGGGTTTCTTTTGTCCTCTCTGCCCCTTCCACCAAAATTTTTCCCAGGTATATCTATGCTTCACTCAAATATCAATTTACCAGTCAGGCTTTCCCTGAGTACCTCCAGGGTTAAATGAGAAAATAATTTAGGAGGCTATTGAACTAGCCCACACAAGATACACTAGTGTAACCCAACTAGGGTGGTAACACTAGAGGTGGAAAAGTGGAAAGAATCAGGGTACATAAATGTTTGTTGGAATGAATGGGTAACACTTTTCATCTGTTGAACATTTGCTATGTGTTGGATATGGTACCAGGTGTTTTATACATATTGCCTTATTTACCTTATTTACCCTTAAAGTGACTCTAAGGAAGAGGTGTGATATCTCCATTGCATAAATGAGGAAGTTGACCCTTTTGGAGATTCAATAACATACCACAAGTCACACATAATTGTTGGGGTTGCTATTTGGATTCAGGTCAGTTTGATGAGAGCGAGAGAGAGAGAGAGAGAGAGAGCAAAAGATATATCTATGTTTCTATACAGAGAGACACAGATGTATAGGTCTACCTAAATCTGTGATGGTTAATTTTATGTGCCAACCTAAGAACGTGCTTTTGGATACGATTAACATTTAAATTGGTGAACTTTGAGAAGCAGATTGCCCTCCATCATGTAGGTGGGCCTCATCTAATCAGTTGAAGCCCTGAATAGAATAAAAAGATTGGCCTCCTGGAGCAAGAGGGAATTCTCCAGCAGATCACCTTCAGACTTCATCCGCACCATAGGCTGTCCTGAGTCTCAAGCCTGTTGGGCCATACTGTGGATTTGGGCTTCCCAGCCTCCAAAATCATGTGAGCTAATTCCTTAAAATAAATCTCTTTCCTAAGGTTGGCTAGGAGTTGATATTAAGGACTCTGGATGATTGGAACATGGATGTTCACTATGCTATCCTTTTTACCTTTGTATATGTTTGAAATTTCCCAAAGTAAAAAGATTTTTTTTGTTGTTGTTTTTATTTGGTTATCATTTTGGGTGATGGTGATTTTCCCCTTATCCTTTTTTGTCTTTGCCAAATTTTTCATCATGGTAGTGATTTACTTTAAATAATGGGGAGAATACTTTTAGGCAAAGAATAAAAGAAAAAATTTAGTCTCTTTATCAGAGACTAAAAAATCTCTTTCCATATATATGTATGCATACACACACACACACACACACACACACACACACATATACACATATCTTATTCATTCTTTTTCTCCGGATAACCCTGACTAATGCAATATCTATCTACCCATCTATCTATCTATCTACCTATCTATCACAAGAGAGGGAAATGTACAGTTGAGAGAGCTAGGACAAAGGGATGATTGTGACATTGAAATTAGAGGTCACCAGCCATGGGAATAACTACTGTCATGATGTATGGAAGAAAACGACCATTTAAAATGTTTATGTTTTGTTTGATGGTTTTCTTTCCTGCACACAGATGATTTTCAGATTCGAACAGAGTCTCTATATGATAAACTAGTTAGATTACCTTATATATTGTGTACGTATTTTTATACAAATTTGCCAGACACTCATTTGTGTACATGCACACACACACACAGTCTTGGCCAAGAATACCCATCTGATTCTGTAGACTTGAGGGGCATTGCTGCCCTCTATTACTTCTAGGGTAACACAGAATGCGCATGGCAGCTCAACCTAATAAGGAAGATATTCCTTTATTGAAGAGAGATCCATGGCAGAAAGAACATTTTCTTATTTCGCAAGCAGCATCTTTGTTCTGGTGGTAAGGACACTAAGATGCCTCCCTCTAAGAGCTTGGGAGGTTACACGGTTATGGCCCAGCTGGTAAGGCAAAACAGAGCCTGGCAAACAACAAAAAATGCATTTCAGCCCTTCTAGCTCAAGTGGCTCCAGCTCTAGGACAATACAAAATGGACTCAGTAAAAGGATAGTGAAAGACTGAAAATGTCATGGTGACACTATCTTTTGGAAATACCAGACTATCAGTTAAAGTGCTGCTTCCCAATGGTACAGTTTGCAGGATTTGTGGCTGAAATTTGTGTGTTGTCTGTTGCAGTTCACAGAAGATGCTTTACTGAGAGTTTTGTGGGGAAAACTCCCCCCACCCCTGACTCAGCAGGAATTGTGTCTAGTTGTGCATTCTGTGTACATCCTAGCTCAATTTATGGTGTTGGTAAATGGCAGTAAATTGAGGATATGTGCAACTAATTGCCTTTAGTTATAGAAAGAAGTTTTAGAGTGAAAACATATGTGCCTAAAGCTTCATGTTTTCTGTGAAGAGTATCATTTATTTTTATAGGACTACAGAGCATCCTTGAAGTAGCAAAGATTTGAATTTCTTTTTCTGACATTTATAAGAACTTCATCAATTGTGTAGATCCCCTAGCCACATACAGAATGTGGAAATACAGGTATATTTTTGCTAAATTATATAGATGCCTTCCAGCAAATTCAGCTTTAAAGCTAATACCATTTCCCTTGAATGTCCTTTAAAAGTTAGGGATGATTTCCCAAAGGGGCAAAATCTTCTAACAATCTTAACTGCAAACTTTTAATGAAACAGTGGATAGCCCAGTGGCACAATGGAATTTGGAGTACACTGAATATTTTGATGTTAGGTTATTAGCTCCAATTCAAGAACTCAGTTTTTCCTTGTATTTTCCTAACTTTTACCCAATATCATCATTTCTTCCCTCAACTCATCTTCTCCAGTACCACAGATATTTTTCCTAATTATCATAACCACCCTTATTTTCATGTCATTATTTATTAATAAAGAGTTACTGGTAGACAAACACAGTGGAGGAATGTAGATAAAGAAACAGTGCCCTACCCTCCAGGGGCTTACAATCTATAGAGGAGTGTATAGTTGCTAATAATACTGTGGCACTTCACAGTATTATAAAATATGTTATTATAAATTATCTCTTTTAAGCTTTCAACAAATTCTTAGGTAGGTTAGGTGTGTTTTTTTGAAGTATAGTTGATTTACAAATATTATATAAGTTATAGGTGTACACTATAGTGATTCACAATTTTAAAGGTTATATTTCATTTATAGTTATTATAAAATATTGCCTATATTCCCTGTTTTGTACAATATATCCTTGTAACTTATTTTATACATAATAGTTTGTACCTTTTAATCCCTTACCCCTATATTGCCCCTCCCCACTTCCTTCTCCCATTGGTAACCACTAGTTTGTTCTCTATATCTGTGAATCTGCTTATTTTATTTTTTTATTTTTTATTTTTTTGCGGTATGCGGGCCTCTCACTGTTGTGGCCTCTCCCGTTGCGGAGCACAGGCCCCGGACGCGCAGGCCCAGTGGCCACGGCTCACGGGCCCAGCCGCTCTGCGGCATGTGGGATCTTCCCAGACCGGGGCACGAACCCGCGTTCCCTGCATCGGCAGGTGGACTCTCAACCACTGCGCCACCAGGGAAGCCCGAGCACTTATTTTATACATATATAATATATATATATATATGCTATTGGTTCTCTTTTTCTTGAGAACTCTGATACACTAACAAAGCTTTTTCTTTAACATGGAACGCTATATTTCTCTTTTAGTATAGTCCATATCTAATAGAGCAATTATTCAAACCACATGTAGCTGGTAGATGCTACTCCATCTAAAATCTAGAGGTTCTCAACCACATATCATGTCACTGTTGTATTCTAGTCAGTTGAATTGGACCCCGTGATAATAAAATGAAACAGAGCTAGTTTTTTTCTCATTATGTTAACCTTCTCGCTGTAGTGAAAAAAAAAAAAAAAAGAGGAGGTTGACCATCTAAAATCTAGAGGTTCTCAACCACATATCATGTCACTGTTGTATTCTAGTCAGTTGAATTGGACCCCGTGATAATAAAATGAAACAGAGCTAGTTTTTTTCTCATTATGTTAACCTTCTCGCTGTAGTGAAAAAAAAAAAAAAAAGAGAGAGTTGAAGCAAATAGAGAATTTCATATAAAACTACCTAGGCATGTGGGATGATGCCTGATAATATCTTTTCTCAATGTAGTGAAGCAGAATAAGCATTGAGAGCCATCATATTATATGATAGTTCTAGCCTTACAGCTCTCGGATTTTAGAATGCAAATTATATACAATTAATTCCCTACTTGCTCAATGTAGAGAAAATTGAGGTTGTCTCAACAACATCCATACTACATTTTCACCCATTTTGTGGCTGAGTTTAGATGTAATTTGTCTCTCCACCTACCCCTGTCACGATGGACTCTGATGATCTTATCCAATCAGAGAAGGCATGCTCTCCGTCAGTGTGATTGATAAAGAATGGTCCAATTAAACCAAAGGCCAGGACTCTTATTTGTGAAGAGAAAATTCTTACTTCTCCAGTTTTCCTGTCCCCTGACCCCACAACCCACAGTTAATATGAAGCATGAAAGACATTGTTGTTAAAAGCCCTATGAAAACCATGGAAGAAACCACCAACACGGAGCAGGGCAGATCTGAGCAAACTGCAGAAAGTGGGCCCAGAGTCATAGCTAGGCTCTGCCTGAAATCCACCCTACCTCTGGACTTTTCTGTTTCTACATCAATAAATTGCTCTAATTATTTACATTTCTATCTTTGGGTTTTGTTATTTGCAACCAATAGTATCCTCACTGAAACAATCCGTTGAGAATATGTTATTAGGAAGGAAGAATTCCAGAGCTGAATATTATTTATAAATTTTAACTCATCTAGGACAAGATAAATGTTCCTGTATATACATTTAAAAAAAAAACAAAAAGGATATATAAATGTTTTATGGACCTTCAAAGTGAAAATTGCAAGAAGATTTTAATTAGGTTCCGCTTCCTTAAAAACCAAAAAGAAGATTATCTCTAAGATAACAAGATTCTACGCAGCAGGAGACTTTATTGCTCAGTATTTGCACATCAATCCCACTGAAAAATGAACACTTAGGTCCATCTTGGTAGCCTAATCACTGTACAAATTGGTGTACTTATGAAATGATTGATTTTCTGCCACCTCGGGGGATAATATTCTGCAATAGCTATTCACAAGCGAATGCCCTTGCACACCATGTTTAGCTTTCTTATGAAGAGAGTCACTCATTAGGTTAAGTAAGAATTACTATTTTCCTGAAAACTATGATTATATAAAAATTCTCATCATGGATAGGCCCTTGATTAAAAATTCAAGAAAGGTACAAATCACACAAGCAGATGATGTTCAGGCTCGCGCTACTGTTAATGTCGAAATGATTCTAATCAACTAGGAAACCTAAGTCCAATCCAAAACCATCTTTTAGCTCATATTTGAACTGCAAACAATGGCTGTATTGGCGAATGTATTACAAATTGTGCTTTGATGCCATATGATGGATGGGTAGGAGTCACTAGGCCATTGTCTATCCAAAATATTTCTCCGGCTGTGAATGACGCAACCATGAGTAAGACTTAATTCACATCACACCTCCTCCCCTCTTCCCAGTCTGGAAGTGGACTTGCTCTGTGTACTGTTGCTGCCTCTGTATCTTGAAGCACAAAGACAGAAGAGCAGAGACATCCTCTGAAGGAAAGTTGTTTGACTAGAACTCTTTATTCTTGACAGTCTGTCTACCTGAAAAATGCATCTTCAGCTGCAAACCTACACAAGAATTTCTGTATGCAAGTAATTCCAATCGGACTGTATAAACCAGCTGAAAACAAATATTTTAACTGTGGTCTAAACTAATAAGTTTAGGGTACATGAATCATTTATATTCAAAGATAATATTCCTCAATCCAGTTAAGTTTTATCTGTTTATAAGAAGTCAGGATTTCTGAGTTTGGTGAGACTTTTGTTGGTTCCCATTATTATATGGATTTGAGATTGGCTTTGGCTAAATCTTAAACTCTTTGGAAATCGGATTGTTTATCTGTAAAATGAAATGTTTAGCGTGGTGATCACTGAGATTACTTTCAGTTTTAAATAACAAAGGGAATAACAATAGCGTAAACGACAAAGTCCCCATCCCGATGATTCTACCAAACACAGTGGTAAAATGTATAAAGACTGGTCTTCAGTCTTGCTATAACCACATTCAGCAGCTCTGTGATTACTAATAGTCTGAAGTAGATTGATCGTCCAAGATTTTACATTTTATGGGTAGTTTAGGAATTAACTTAGGACCAGCAGAATCCTCCAACCCTCTTCAGAGACAGGGACAACAAAGGGATAACACTTCGCCTAATCACTCCTGGAACAGAAGGGAGTGTCCAGAACAATCCAGTAAATAAATTAAACAGGCAGGTGACATTCCTAATAGGTCATTTTTGCTAAGGCTGTAGCTCTTTAGTTGGTGATGGCAGCCTTATCCAAGTAGTGGGGTTAAGGAAGAAAGCATTCCAAAAGGAGAAATTGAAACACATTTGTTGGGTCTATTTATAGCCTCAGGCATTGCCACCAAATTGAAACCATCCAGAGACTGTTTTTCTTTTCTCTCTTTTTTTTTTTTTTTTTTTTGCGGTACGCGGGCCTCTCACTGTTGTGGCCTCTCCCGTTGCGGAGCGCAGGCTCCGGACGCGCAGGTTCAGCAGCCACGGCTCACGGGCCCAGCTGCTCCGCGGCATGTGGGATCCTCCCGGACTGGGGCACGAACCCGCGTCCCCTGCATCGGCAGGCGGACTCTCAACCACTGCACCACCAGGGAAGCCCTTTTTTTTTTTTTTTTTGACTGAGGAATTATTTAGATTTCAGAGCAATTAAGTAGAAGCTTGACTTTGAAACAATAACAAAATCAAAACCAATACCAATTTCTGAATGAACTGTTGCATTTCCTCTAGCTATAAAGCTCCAATGCTCCATTATGGGGGGTGGAGAAGGCGGGAAAAGGGGGGTTGATTGTTTTAACTGGATTTAATTTTCATACAGTATCCTGATTTGTTATCCGATATTTGTGTTCCTCTAAGTTTGTGCATCTTAGTTATATAATGTTCCATGATCTTTCTAAATAGTACCATAAGAAAAGTCATCTGCATCCATACTGAAGGAACTTCAAGCACAGAATGCATTTTACATTTTTTAAAAATCATCTAATACAGCAGGCTTTCTAAAAGTGGAATGGTATTATTCATTCAATGTGTATTTATTGAGGACCAACTCTGTACCAAGCCTAGTGCTAGCCACTGGAGATATATGTATATCTCCTATATATATATATATATACAATACAGACCGGATCCCAATTCTCATGGAGTTTACAGACTAATAGGGAAGACAGACATTCAACAAGCAAATCCACCACAGTGTGGCACGTGTTATAACAGGTAATGAACAGACTGCTGCAAGAACAAAGAAGGCCCCTCTATCCCAATCTGAAATCAGGGAGGCTTCCCTTAAAAAGTGACACCTGATGGAGGCCTTCAAGATGGTGGAGGAATAAGACGTGGAGATCACCTTCCTCCCCACAGATACATCACAAATGCATCTACATGTGGAACAGCTCCTACAGAACACCTACTGAATGCTGGCAGAAGACCTCAGACTTCCCAAAAGGTAAGAAACTCCCCGCGTACCTGGCTGTGTGGCTGACAGAGTATTGGTGCTCCGGCCAGGTGTCAGGCCTGTGCCTCTGAGGTGGGACAACCGAGTTCAAGACATTGGTCCACCAGAGACCTCCTGGATCCACGTAACATCAAATGGTGAAAGCTCCCCCAGAGATCTCCGTCTCAACACTAAGACCCAGCTCCACTCAACGACCAGCAAGCTACAGTGCTGGACACCATACTCCAAACAACTAGCAAGACAGGAACACAACCCCACCCATTATCAGAGAGGCTGCCTAAAATCATAATAAGGTCCTAGAACCCCAAAACACACCACCACACATGGTCCTGCCCACCAGAAAGACAAGTCTGGCCTCATCCAACATAACACAGGCACTACTTCCCTCCACCAGGAAGCCTACACAACCAACTGAACCAACCTTAGCCACTGGGGGCAGACACCAAAAACAATGGGAACTACGAACCTGCAGCCTACAGGTTAAATGTTTCTTGTATTTTCTCCATTCTATTTCCAAGATTTTGGATTATTTTGACTATCATTACTCTGAATTCTTTTTCAGGTAGAATACCTATTCTTCATTTGTTTGGTCCGGTGAGGTTTTACCTTGCTCCTTCATCTGCTGTGTGTTTCTCTGTCTTCTCAGACTTCAGACTATACTACAAAGCTACAGTAATCAAGACAGTATGGTACTGGCACAAAAACAGAAATATAGATCAATGGAACAGGATAGAAAACCCAGAGATAAACCCACGCACATATAACACTCCCTAACACCATACAAAAAAATAAACTCAAAATGGATTAAAGACCTAAATGTAAGGCCAGACACTATTAAACTCTTAGAGGAAAACATAGGCAGAACACTCTATGACATAAATCACAGCAAGAGCCTTTTTAACCCATCTCCTAGAGAAATGGAAATAAAAACAAAAATAAACAAATGGGACCTAATGAAACTTCAAAGCTTTTGCACAGCAAAGGAAACCATAAACAAAACGAAAAGACAGCCCTCAGAATGGGAGAAAATATTTGCAAATGAGGCAACTGACAAAGGATTAATCTCCACAATTTACAAGCAGCTCATGCAGCTCAATATCAAAAAAACAACTCAATCTAAAAATGGACAGGAGACCTAAATAGACATTTCTCCAAAGAAGTTATACAGATTGCCAACAAACACATGAAAGGAGGCTCAACATCACTAATCATTAGAGAAATGCAAGTCAAAACTACAATGAGGTATCACATCACACCCGTCAGAATGGCCATCATCAAAAAATCTATAAACAATAAATGCTGGAGAGGGTGTGGAGAAAAGGGAACCCTCTTGCACTGATGTAGGGAATATAAATTGATACAGCCACTATGGAGAACAGTATGGAGGTTCCTTAAAAAAACTAAAAATAGAACTACCATGTGACCCAGCAATCCCACTGCTGGGCATATAGCCTGAGAAAACCGTAACTCATAAAGAGTCATGTACCACAGTGTTCATTGCAGCTCTGTTTACAGTAGCCAGGACATGGAAGCAACCTAAGTGTCCATAGACAGATGAATGGATAAAGAAGATGTTGCACACATATACAGTGGAATATTACTCAGCCATAAAAAGAAACGAAATTGAGTTATTTGTAGTGAGGTGGATGGACCTAGAGTCTGTCATACAGAGTGAAGTAAGTCAGTCAGAGAAAAACAAGTATCATATGCTAACACCTATATATGGAATCTAAAAAAATGGTTCTGAAGAACCTAGGGGCAGGACAAGAATAAAGATGCAGACATAGAGAATGGACTTGAGGACACAGGGAGGGGGAAGGGTAAGCTGGGACGAAGTGAGAGAGTGGCATGGACATATATACACTACCAAATGTGAAAATAGATAGCTAGTGGGAAGCAGCCGCATAGCGCAGGGAGATCAGCTCCGTGCTTTGCGACCACCTAGAGGGGTGGGATAAGGAGGGTGGGAGGGAGATGCAAGAGGGAGGTCATATGGGGATATACGTATGCACATACGTATGCATATAGCTGATTCACTTTGTAATACAGCAGAAACTAACACAACATTGTAAAGCAATTATACTCCAATAAAAATGTTAAAAAAAAAAAAAAGTGACACCTGAGGCAAGTCTGATGATTTGGGATTTGAGTTCAAGTGATTTGTTCAGAGTAGCAGACAACTCACAAATAAACCTAACAAAGACAGTGAGCTCCTACTACGTGCCAGGCACTGTTCTTTGTGCTTCATATTTCATCTAACTCTCACAAGAAGTCTTCATGATAAATACTATTATTCTTATTGTGAGGCTGAAACTTTAAGATTAAGTGAATTTTCCAATGTCCTATGACTAATAAGTAGCAAAACCAGGGTTCCAATACTGGTCTGTTTGACTTTAAAGCCCATGATATTTCTAATGTTTAGCCATATAAAAAAAACTTTCCGGGCTTCCCTGGTGGCGCAGTGGTTGAGAGTCCGCCTGCCGATGCAGGGGACACGGGTTCGTGCCCTGGTCCGGGAAGATCCCAAATGCCGCGGAGCGGCTGGGCACGTGAGCCATGGCCGCTGGGCCTGCGCATCCGGAGCCTGTGCTCCGCAACGGGAGAGGCCACAGCGGTGAGAGGCCCGCGTACCGGAAAAAAACAAACAAACAAAAAAAACTTTCAGCTAAAATATAGGGGAAGTGTTTCAAATAGACTAACTCTTTAAAATAGTATGATAGTTATCATTGGAAAATATTAGACTGATTGACCATTAAAGATGATAGGCTGACCACACACAATTGTGTCCTCTGTCTCCAGAGACTACATTGTAATGTCAGTAAAGGGAAAAAAATCTGTAGAAACCTACAGGTATGAAAAGAATGGTGGAGTCATCATCATTCATGAACCAACAATTTCTGGGGAACAAAAGGAGAAGGAGTAATGGTTGCTGATGGAACAGGACAGAGGAAGCTGAAACCTTAATGAATGTAGAAGAAAATGACTAGGAAGGAGCAGATTTGCCTCCTAGAACTTGGGAGAGGCTCAAGAGTGGGTGGGAATGAGAGTGGAACAGTGGGAGTGAGGCCTCGGATGGAAAGAAGGGGGTCAATTGGAAGTATGTACTTGGAACAATTAGACAAATCTTTCTAAAATGGAGATCATCTGTGCCTGGGAATTGAACTCCCAAGCAGAAGACTGAGTGTCTTTTATTTGGAGGAGCTGAATGGCTTCAAAGACAAAACATTCTAGCATCCCCTAATGAAAGGGGTGGCTGGCTCTGTCTCTTTCTTATCCACCTAAAGCAATGCCTGGCTGTCAACAAGCCAAACTGGGTTTTAGTGACTCACTTTTAAATATGAGGAATCAACAAAACGCAGACATTCGAGAAAAGCCTCCAATGTGAACAATAGGGAAAACAAGCAAACAAGGGGGAAAAGAAATAAAGACCTAGGAGAAAATAGAGACAATTCATGTAACAGAAAGAAGTTTAAAAAAAGAAGAGAAAAAAACCTCCAACGAGCATCCTGTGAGATACAAGAGAAGATATTGCATCCATAAAACAAAATCAGAACACATAAAAAAAAAGGAACAATTGGAAACAAGAAAGAGTTCTTGGGAATTAAAAATGAGATTGACAAAATATTAAATTCAATAGACAGCTTGAGAGATAATGACAAGGAAATCTCCCACAATGCAGAACAAAATGAAAAAGAGACAGAATAAGAAGGAAAAACTGAAAGATCAAAGATCAGTCTAGGAGGTCCAGAGTGGAAGGAATAATCAAAAAGGAAAGAGACAAAACTTTCCCAGAGTCAAGGACAACATGAATGTCCAGATTTAAATGGCCCATTGATTTTTCATCTCTTTGAATGGGCAAACATCTATACCAAGGAACATAACTGTAAATTTCAGAAATTCTGGAATGAAGAGATGGTCCAACTATCTCTAGAGAGAAAGCACAGATTATTTTCGAAAAAGTGAAAGTCCAGAATGGCAGTGGACTTCCCAACAGCATTACTAGATGCCCAAGTTTTTGAGAGAAAATTATTTTATATCTTAAAATCCTTGGGGCTTCCCTGGTGGCGCAGTGGTTGCGCGTCCGCCTGCCGATGCAGGGGAACCGGGTTTGCGCCCCGGTCTGGGAGGATCCCACGTGCCGCGGAGCGGCTGGGCCCGTGAGCCATGGCCGCTGAGCCTGCGCGTCC
>NC_041224.1:3182973-3194966 GCF_002837175.3 Physeter macrocephalus | reverse complement strand
GGCCACAACAGAGGGAGGCCCGCATACCACAAAAAAAAAAAAAAAAAAAAAAAAAAAAATCCTATACTCAGCCACTCACGTAGATTATTTTTTAATGGCAGTCATACAGAGACTCAAAACTTAACCTCCCACAAACTCTTTCTTAAGAAGTTATTTGAGGATGTGTCCAAAAGCAAGGATATAAACTAAGAGAAAGATGGAATAGAGGGAAAAGCAAGTACAAAAAGTGAGGTTCCAAGAAGACAGGTCTGCAGCAGGTCAAGAGCATAACCAGTCCAATCTGGAGTAGGAGGAAAGGGGGCTCTGGCCCCCCAAAATAGGGGCTTAACACAATCTGATATGCCTCTGTTGAAAATCTGAACACAGGAAAATGAGCACATATGCAACAGAGAAGAAAACAATAGAGGGTCAAAGAAAAAAGCTGCATGAGAAAGTAAATGTAATCAAAGTATACTTCTTAGCCTTCCAGTAAATAATACATACGTTACCAATTTAATTTTAAAGCTATGATATGGGGACTTCGCTGGTGGCGCAGTGGTTAAGAATCTGCCTGCCAATGCAGGGGACACGGGTTCAAGCCCTGGTCCGGAAGATCCCACACGCCGTGGAGCAACTAAGCCTGTGCGCCACAACTACTGATCCTGTGCTCTAGAGCCCGTGAGCCACAACTACTGAAGCCCACGCACCTAGAGCCCGTGCTCCGCAACAATAAGATTTGAATGGCCGTAATGAAAATCTGCACGCCGCAACGAAGAGTAACCCCCGCTCGCCTCAACTAGAAAAAGCCTGCGTGCCGCAACGAAGACCCAACGCAAACAAAAAATTAATTTTAAAAAAAGCTATGATATGATTAATTTGGGAGGATAGTGTAGGAGAGGTATGCGTGTGTGTTTCAGAGAACACACGCTTATCTGACATAATGAGGAATTTAATAGATGATGATTAAAATCGATAGATCAAAGAACAGCCAAATAGCCTATTCCTTGGAGATTTGGGAGTAACTACCAGAAGAAGCAAAAAAGTTACAAGTAGTTGTTCCTAGGAAGCTGGGCTGGGAAGTAAGGAGAACGTGGGACCAAAGGTTATTACTTTGCCATCATAAGGATTTTGAGGCTATTAGATTTTTTTTTAAACTATGTGCATGTTACTAAGACAAATTGAAGAGTTTATAAAAGGAAAAAAATATATATGTTGAATCATCAGTTAAGAAATCAACATAGGTTTCTGTTTAAATCTATTAAATGTCCGTGGTCCTAACACTCAGAATAAGAATCAATGACAAGTACACAACATCAATAAACAATTTCAATACCTTGTCTACCGTTCCGTTTTTATGGGTTCACGTATCTCTTTTGTTTACTTTCTCACTCAGATATTGATAAATAGGAACTCTGTTGAATAATTTTATTTATATATATGTCACATAGTGAAAAATAAAATACACCTAATTGTACGCAGATGTGTTGAGAACACATTTTTACCAAAATTTACATATTTACCAAACTGGTGATTTCAGTTCAAACTGCAAATTAAATATATAGATGTTCTGAGGAATGAGTCTAAAGAAAATTGCGAATTCTTTGCCCTGTTTATTCTGTGTTGATCTTCTGAGATTTGTTAGGCTATGTTTCATGTGACATTTTTTTCCTCAGACCTGTCTTTTGTTTAAGCAAAGGGGAAAAAAAGCATAGAATAACTTTTCCTAGCTAGGTATATTCCTATGACCTACCTTTGAGGGTCATATTGCATTCTGGTTTTGATGAAAATAGAATAAAGCACACGATAATTATTTGATATGAATTAAAATCATACTCATTGCCATCTGTATTTGTTCTACTAATATTGATATTATTCAGCTTACCTCTGAAATATAAAGAATGCCTGGCAAACAGCCTCTGCCTGCTGGTTCTATTCTTTTCTTGAAGGGTATTTCCATTGATGCTAAAAATGGTATTTTCCTCTTACTAGACATGTGGCCATTTCTGTCCATCTTCCTAGAGCTGCCTGCCCTGACATGGCACACAGTTCAGTGGCCTCTGGGACCTAACTCGGTTTGAATCTTGGCCCAGGTACTTAGCAGTTACGTGACTTTGGACGAGTTGCTTACTCTCTCGAAGTATAATTTTCCTCCCTTGAAAATGAAGTTAATTATTGTTGTAGAAAGATTAGCTGTAGAAAGATTAAAGAGATAATTCAAATAAAGTCCTTAGTGAAGAGCCTAGAGCATAGTAAGTGCTCAATAAATTATTATCATTGTTACAAATTTTCTAAAGCATGACATGGTTGAAAAATTAGTGGACTAGAGATTGGAAATACTAGATTATTTCCAAATTCCCTTCCAGCTGTGGCATTCCATAGGGTATGATTAGGTCCTTAATAGCAATCATTTGAAAGACTATTGGTGTATTTTAGTAATACAGAATACAAGCTAGTTACTAAGGAGTTATCATGACTATTTTTGTGTGAAGAAACACACTAGATTAGGAGAAAGACGTGACTAGGAAGATGACCGTAAGAAGCAAGACTATTGCTTATTCTTGAGGGAGTAAGCAATGTGATGCAGGACTTAAAGCAAAGAAGGAAAACAAGTCATTGAATCTTTGCTATTGACCCCAAAAGCCAGGCATTTCACAAAGATGCATCCTTTGTAATTTTAGAAACTTAGGTGAAAATGTTGCAAGTTTAATTTGGTTCAACAATATTGATTATGTTCAACCATTTAATTCCCAGGTAAGTATGATGCTGTCATTGATTTTCTGCTGTAGTTTGGCTAGGATCTGAAGACTTCCTTCATTAGCTTCTTTATTAGTACATTTAAATACTCCCCTGGTTTCGTTAGGCTTCAGATGGCTTTATTCCCCATTCAGCAGCGTTTGCGTTCAGCAGACTTGACAGGCTTCAGGTGGCTTTATTCCCCATTCAGCCGCATTTGCGTTCAGCAGACTTGACAGGCTTCCGTACAAATCTTCCTGCCGCAGATGTTGAAGTGCACTTGGTGTAAGTGACTCAGGTTTGGGGTAACGGGCCATGTGCTTCTTGAGTCTGGGAAAGCTGTGACTTTTATAGCTGCCACACCTCTATGGCCCCATGTATACCTCTTTGCCCCAGCTGCTAAGGGACTGGAAAAAAGTCCCAGGAGGACTAGTCAGATGTTCTCCTATGGTGCCCACCACTGCACATCAACTACTACATTTTGGAGGTAATATTGGTAGCAAAATATTATGAGTTAAGGAGACTCTTTCAGACTTACTCAACCCTTTTCTTCTACTGGCACTGCAAATCTCCCAAAGACTGCCCCAGAAGGGTCTTGGCACTAACCTCGTCTGATACCATCAAACTGACCTTAATATATGCAATTGAAGTAGATAATTCCAGTCTCTCTATCTTACAAAGGGCAAATGAGAGGGAGATCTAACTCCCTAGAAGAGCGCTATCAAATAGAACTTTCTGATTTGATGTAAATATATGTAGACCATGGAACTGAGGAATTAAATTTTTAAAAATTTATTGAAGTATAGTTGATTTACAATGTTGTGTTAGTTTCTGGTGTACAGCAAAGTGATTCAGATATATACATATATATATTCTTTTTCATATTCTTTTCCATTATGATTTGTTCCAGAATACTGAATGTAGTTCCCTGTGCTCTACAGTAGGACCTTGTTGTTTATCCCTCCTATATATAATAGTTTGCATCTGCTAGTCCCAAAATCCCAATCAATCCCTTCCCCATCCCCTCCCCCTTGGCAACCACAAGTCTGTTCTCTATGTCTGTGAGTCTGTTTCTGTTTCATAAATAAGTTCATTTGTGTCATATCTTAGATTCCACATATAAGTGATATCATTTGGGGTTTGTCTTTCTCTTTCTGACTTACTTCACTTAGGATGATAATCTCTAGGTCCATCCATGTTGCTGCAAATAGCATTATTTCATTCTTTTTTGTGGCTGAGTAGTATTCTGTTGTATATATCTTCTTTATTCATTCATCTGTTGATGGAAGTTTCGTTGTTTTCATGTCTTGGCTATTGTAAATAGTTCTGCAATGAACACTGGGGTGCACGTACCCTTTTGAATTAATGTTTTCTCTGGATATATGCCCAGGAGTGGGATTGCAGGATCCTATGGTAACTCTGAGCAACAAGGAATGAGCCTCCAGTTTTCTATTTTTTGGTTGGTTTACCTAATGGGTTTGAGGAAGTCCAACAGGTACTCATGGTGAAGGCCTGGGGAAACCTACAGGTGACTATATACCTTAGATCTGCACCTATATTCATCTACTTGCATGTGTTTAGAAGTCACTTCTATTTTCTTCTGAGTACAATATTTATAATAATAATAATAACATAGTTTAACAATCCTGAGATTTCTTTAATTTTACTTAAAATCTGGGAGAAAAGCTCTATTTTAGAGCTTGAGAAAAATATTTTCTTATCATATTCCTTCTCCCTTTAAAATATATTTAAACTAGTATGTATTATTTCATCCATTTCATCATCAGTACCATAATTTTCACATTATGAATCATAAATCATTTCATAGAGTATGAGAAGAGGGTTTCCTTTTTTGGTCTCTTGCTTATTGTTGTACCCCCAGAGCCTAAAACAATATCTGGCCAATGGTAGGCATCCCATAAATATTTGTTGAATAAATGAGCAAATTAAAGACAGCATCTTCTTTTGAAGCAGTGCTAGTTTCTGGTATCTTGTTGTTACTTTGATGTTTCTGTTTGGGCAGGGTATGAGAAAACTAGGCAAACATGAGCTCAACTAGGTAACTAAAAACTGATTCCTTTTCCGTGACTCAGTTCAGCCCATGCTATTTCTCAGGCATCCCGTCTGGTTGTAGTTGGCTCATTGTATGCCGAGGGATTTTATCTCAACTGGCATCTTTTCTTTTTGTTTTATGACTAGGAGCCAAGTCATGTTAAAGACTGGAAGAAATTAGCAACTGTTTAACATCTGCAGGCAAAAGAGTTCATAACTGGGAGAAATTAAAAAGTTAGTCCTGGGGTCACTTTGTGTGCTTTCCCTTCCCTGTTCATTACTGGGAGTTCTCTGGCTGGTTAACAAGGGGAATTTATCAAGGTGGACCTGACACATTACATGATTTCCACTGTCTATAACTCAGCAACGGTGGGGGAGATGATTGATCACTTTTCCATTTAGCTTAGGAGAATGTTCCATCTGTCGCTTGTAATACTTTCGGTGGCTTCCCTCTGGAAGCTTATTCCACAGATGGGCAATAAGATTTGTGGCAGACTTGAGGAGAGTGTTGCCAGCAAGAGATACCCAAACTGGACTTCCCTCGTGGTGCAGTGGTTGAGAATCCGCCTGCCAACGCAGGGGACACGGGTTCGAGCCCTGGTCCGGGAAGATCCCACATGCCGCGGAGCAGCTAAGCCTGTGCGCCACAACTACTGAAGCCCGCGTGCCCAGAGCGTCTCCACAACAAGAGAAGCCACCGCAATGAGAAGCCCACATACCACCCCCGCTCACCACAACTAGAGGAAGCCCGTGTGCAGCAACGAAGACCCAACGCAGCCAAAAATAAATAAATAAATTTCCAAAAAAAAAAAGAAATACCCAAACTATATCCTCTGGTGACTGAACAGAAGCTCATGCCTGCGAGGAATAAACTCCTGGAGTCCCTGGGTCTCCTGAAGAGTTCCATGAACCACGTGGCAGGGTTGAGCAAAGGAACAGTTAGTGGGAAAATACTGCCATTCTACTGAGATGAAGTCTGAACCAATAGATGCTTTCAGTTAGAAAGTAAGTAAGAGCTGTTTCTATTTCACAGCAGGCCTCAACATGGTAAGTAGACGAGAGAAAAGGTAATCTTAAAAAGGTCATCGGGCTTCCCTGGTGGCGCAGCGGTTGGGAGTCCGCCCGCCGATGCGGTGGGGCACGGGTTCGTGCCCCGGTCCGGGAGGATCCCACGTGCCGCGGAGCGGCTGGGCCCGTGGGCCGTGGCCGCTGGGCCTGCGCGTCCGGAGCCTGTGCTCCGCGGCGGGAGAGGCCACAGCGGTGAGAGGCCCGCGTACCGCAAAAAAAAAAAAAAAAAAAAAAAGTCATCTTTCCTAGGCACCGTAACTCTGTAATTCTAAGAATTATACCTCAATTATTGTTTCTTTAGCCACACAATGGCAAAAAATTTAAGATGTGACAAATCTGGATGCTTTGCGGAGATTTAGAGTTTCTGAATTACCACAGAAAGCACCAGCTGAGATCTTGCTTGCTCTAAAAATAGGCGTGGGTAGCACTCAATATGGTGAGAAGCAAAGTTACACTTTGTCTACCTTTTCCGGTTCCTCATGTCTGATGTTTCCTTGACAGGTTCGTTCCAGCCAACCGTGGGCCCAGGCTTATTACAATGGGTCCAGTCCTTAAAGCATTTTTTTTTCCTGAAGCATGAACTAAGAATCTTCATTTTTAAATTGTCCTATATTTTTGGCTTTAAAAATGATAACTGCAGAATTAGACACATTTGGTACATGTACAGTGCCTAAGTGTAGTGTTTAGTACATTTTACACATGTACTGCATTTTACATACCCCAGAAAGTTCCGCCCCATATGCCCTTTTGTAGTCATTACCCCTGCAAAGACACCCACTGTTCCGACTTCCTTCACGTAGATGAATCTTGCTTGTTCCTGAATCTGCATTTTTCTAAAACCCCAAGAGATTCTGACGTACTCTGAAGTTTGAGAAACATTGCTGGAGGTTTTGAACATAAAGCAAAATAGAAATCTCTGATGCAGGTCCTTTAAATAAAACAAAGCACAACATCCGTGTGTTGAGATTGCTCTAGTGTGGTGATCACAAATCAGTATTTTCAATTTCATCATGAAAGCTCTGCAAGGAAATAAAACACAGTTTTGTGCCTGGACTAATATTGATGCCAGATATCAGAGAGGGTCCCCTGAAGCCAGACACCTACAAATTCCTATTATCATAAATAGACCATAATGTTTCCTGGACTCGGACTGAACCTTTATTTGCATGGGCAGGAAATTCAGATTCAGGTCGTATTTTTTTCCCTGTCAGCTGTGGTATATTTTCCTGGCCCGTTCTAAATCTGTCATATTCAGTCTCATGGGTAAACTTTATGGTTTTCGGTACTGTAATTTGAATATTGAATGCAATTTTACCAGGCTGTAGAAGCCAGTATACCTTTCAGTGAATCCAAGTAAAACTGTCAATATTAAGATAGGAACTCTCCCTATCCACTTTCTATGGTTTACAAAATTTTGTATTGGGTTGAAGAGAGAAAATCATATTTTGCTATTCCTTGGCCAACTCTCCCTATCTGTTTAGCAATATCTTCTAATACCATATAATCATAGGAACACTGTCAACCTTTTTGACTTTCTGGGCCAACTTTTAATGACTCATTTGCCTGATAATCTATTCATCTCTTCTCAGCCAGCAGTGACTCCTCAAAGCATTTACATCTTCCCTGGAAGTTTCAAGAGCTTCACTCTAAATCAATACTTTTTAATTAAATGGACATTTGAGTAAGGCTGCATTAAGTTTCTTTCATCTCCCACTGTGGGTTGCAATGGACCCAGCCAGACTCCCAGGAACAGTCTGTGGGGTCATGATGTTTGTCAATGTCTATAATGATCATCGAAATATTTTCATTATCTGTAGCCCCCATCACCACAGTCTACAAAGAAGGTAGACTTCTTTGGCTACCATGGCTACCAGTAGCCAGAGGTAATAATTATCAAGTCAACTCTAAGAGAAGTTCATTCTCACCCTGACAGACTCCAACACAATCCTAGTGATACATGCGAACCCTGTGAGTCAGACTGTGGAACCTGTGCCGTCATGATGACAGGGACTAAAAATATTGCACCGATAATTTACATTTATTCTTGCCAAGTAAATCCTGTAAAGCAAAACTATGACTTATGAGAGAGGAAATGGTTAACGTTAAAACCCATATTACATATGAGTATGGGTACCTATATAGAGAGAGAAAGATACATTTTAGTCCCTTCTGAAAGTGTAATTTACATGGTGATGCACAAAGGGAACTTGATTTTCTGTTAATTACACCGTCTCTTTGTTCAGTAGCACTAGGCTAAAATGAGGCAAGTTGGTATCAAGGACTTTCCCAGAAACTGAAGTTGACTTTGTATTTTCTTTATTTGTTTGAGGTTTTTTTGTTTGTTTTTGACTTTGTATTTCCAAATATAAAAATAATACAGGTTCATTACACATACAGAGACAATACAGAAAAGTAGAAAGGAAAAAAAGCCCTTGTATTCACCCACCTATGGACAACAGCTATTGCCACTGTGATGCGTTACCTCCTAGGCTCTTCCTGCCTGAAATTTTGACACGGTTATGCTCACTTTGTAATCTACCTATTTCATTTGCTCTTTTATCATGATACTCTCCATATTACTGAAACACATCATAAACACAATTTTTAATAATTTCATATTTTATTGTGTGGATAGAACCTAGTTTAATTTACCATGTGTCTAATGTTGAGCAGTTAGCCTGTTTCAAATTTTTCACTGCTATGAATAAAACTATGATGGAGGGGGCTTCCCTGGTGGCGCAGTGGTTGAGAGTCCGCCCGCTGATGCAGGGGACACGGGTTCGTGCCCCGGTCCGGGAAGATCCCACATGCCGCGGAGCGGCTGGGCCCGTGAGCCGTGGCCGCTGAGCCTGCGCGTCCGGAGCCTGTGCTCCGCGACGGGAGGGGCCACGACAGTGAGAGGCCCGCGTACCACAAAAAAAAAAAAAAAAAAACTATGATGGATGGACATCCTTGCTCATAAGTCTTTTATTTTTCTGATTATTTCTTTGGATGTTTACCCAGAAGAGTTAATGCAGGTCAAAAGGAATTTTCACCTTGAGGGTACATACTACAGATTTTTTCCCCAGAGTTGCACCAAAGAACACATCCACGAGCAAGGCATCCTTTCTGTTTCTATTATTGATTCAATCCTTAAAACCCTACCTTAGCAAACTCCTGTCTAGAACCCTTTTATATGAAATTGGTTTCACCCTCCTCAATGTCTAAGCTTATCTAACAAAGAAACTAGATGGAGGAAAAGGAAGAAAAATGAGAGAGGGAAGGAAGGGAGGAGGAAAAAAGGGAAGAAAAACAGCTGGAAAGGGAGGAAGACAGGCATGCAGTAAGGCAGGACTTTATAAAGGAACCTGAGTCTGTAAAGCCTCCCCAGCCCAAAGCATAGCCTTTTACACAAGCTATTTCTTCTCACTCTTCTTCTGATTCATGACTAGGGACTGACCTACATAAAACGGGTTCCAAGTCTTCTCCTTCCTAAACAGCATTCTTCAAAACCCTAAGCTTATGAAACTAGAAATAGAGTTAAAATTAGCCCTCTTTCTCTTTTTGCCAGGCTTCATGAGTTTTCACACACGTTATCGCCTTTGATTCTCCAGTGAATCGTTGTGAAGTAGATATTATTACCCTAAATTGACAAATGAAAAGCGCAGAGAGGTTAAGCGGCTTCTCCTGTGTCAGCTAGTAAATGGCAAGGCCAGGTCTCAGCGTCAAGGTTGGTGACTCCAATTTTACTCTGCTCCAAGGTTTCTGTGGCTTCTCGCTTTCTCTTCATTTGTCTGATTCCTCGCACCGGCATTGCCCTGGGATTCTTGGATTTTTGCCTGGGCTTTGCCTCTTTGGTCTGGGCTTCTTGCCTAATTCCTCCAAACTGCTACTGCCCACATCTCTACCTGTCAACTTGCCAACTTTGTATTACTGAAGAGCGTGTTCACTTAAGAAAACTTCCTTTTGGTGTGTTTTAGACAATGAGGGGACTTTATGAGAATGTGTAGTGGAGATATCCCCCTGAAGTGTAACCCCTGGCTTTCTGTTCGTGTAAAGGCCTGACCTGTTCCTCGGCCAGTGGCCCCTTGTGTCCCCCCATCACCAGGCTGGGAACAGGAGGGCAGTTTCTGTTCCTGTAAATTCACCACATCAGTCCAATTGCTGCACCATGGTGGAAAATACTGATAATTGTTCACTAGCCTCATGTCTCATCTTCCTGAACACACAGGTTAAATTTCCCGTATGACTGCCTTCTAGCGATTGAATGTGAGTGAAAGTCCTGTGTGCCACTTCCAGCCCTGGAAAAGTCTTCCCTGTGCAATCAATCTTTCACCCTTGTTTCCTTTCACTGGCTTGAAGCTGATCTTTGAAGCCACATATTCAAGAGGGTAGAGGCGCAGACAGAAAGAACCTGGGTTCCTGTATCATTGCTTGAAAGACAGCCATCTATCAACAAGGAAAACCCATTTGGGGCTTCATATGAACACGTAATAAACTTCTTTCTTATTTGTCCCATGAGATATTGGGGAGTTTATGTTGCACCGGTTGGCCTACCCTAACTAGTATAGCCAGGAACATCTCTGAATTAGAGCAGTGCTCAATAAGGAGTACCTCTTTGGTTTGTGGTTTGACTATATAGCAGATTAAAGACACTGATTTTTAAATGGGAATTTTCAAAAAGAGTTTGTGTATGTGAATGCACAATGTTTGTGTGTGTGTGTGTCAAATACTATTTAGGATCTAGGACTTGTACGCTTCCTATAAGCTTTGAATCTGTAAAACAAAGCCCTGTATTGCTGCTTTGCCTTTTAAAATGGCATGTAGTTGCATTGCATTTAAAAGAATCTTATCCCAGGGTTGAAAGGGGGCAGATCCTTGTGAAAGTAGAGTCTTATAAGCCAGTCCACAGGAGCATTCCTAGGGCAATGCCAGCCATCTCCAAGGTAACCCATGTGGCCGCCTGTTAGGACTGCTAAGGCAGAAAGGCCCTGCTTCCTCTGCCAGGAGTGGGGTGTCATGAGCCTGACAGGTCATTCTTCTGGCTGTTGCAGGTGTGATGAAGGATAAATGAAGACGTCTTGATGACGTATGAGGTGTGTACAGGACTTATAAAGGTGTAAGAAGCGTAAAAGGAAGTTACTTCCAGTGTTTAAGTCTAGCAGATTAGAAGATTCAGAGGTCCATTAACAGAAATAAGGAAGTCAGAGGAAGAGGCGTTTGTTCAGAGGAAGACAATGGGTTCCATGATGGTGGAGTTGATCTTGAGACTGGAGCCATGCTTGTTTCGGTGGCATTGCATTGCATTGCAAGTGTCTCTTCTCCTCTCCTTAGGCCCATCCATCCTCTGTTATCTGTCCTTAGCCAGTATTGCCTCACCTCTGCCTTTGACATGTGTATTATCACACCACTGAGGGATCCTACATGCATTTCTAACCTTTTGAAGATGGCTTTCCAGAAACTGAAAAATTTTTAAAAAAGAACACAGTATAATTTATCCCTATTTTATTAATCCCATCCTGTTTTTAAAAACCAAAAAAGCTCTAATCAGCTCTCTTCCTGATCTGTGGGCTGAAACATAGTCTATATCATTTCTTCTCTCTTGGTTGGGCTACAATCCATTTTGGGGTTAATTTGTTTCATGAGTTAGTCTGCCTTACTGAAAACAACGATGAACATTTTTGCAGAGTAACATTGCTGATGAAAGAACACTTAACAGGTCAAAGATGACAATCAAGAGATACTCACCGGGCTTCCCTGGTGGCGCAGTGGTTAAGAATCCACCTGCCAATGCAGGGGACACGGGTTCGAGCCCTGGTCTGGGAAGATCCCACATGCCACAAAGCAACTAAGCCCGTGCGCCACAACTACTGAGCCTGCACTCTAGAGCCCGCGTGACACAACTACTGAAGCCCGCATGCCTAGAGCCTGTGCTCCGCAAAGAGAAGCCACCGCAGTGAGAAGCCCGGGCACCGCAACAAAGAGTAGCCCCCCACTCGCCACAACTACAGAAAGCCCGCGCGCAGCAACGAAGACCCAATGCAGCCAAAACTAAATAAAATAAATAAATTTGTTTGAAAAAAAAAGGGCTTCCTTGGTGGCGCAGTGGTTGAGAGTCCGCCTGCCGATGCAGGGGACACGGGTTCGTGCCCCGGTCCGGGAAGATCCCACGTGCCGCGGAG
>NC_041224.1:3170160-3182959 GCF_002837175.3 Physeter macrocephalus | reverse complement strand
CCCAGCGGGAGAGGCCACAACAGTGAGAGGCCCGCGTACCGCAAAAAAAAAAAAAAAAAAAAAAAAAAGAGAGAGAGATACTCACCAAAGTAATCCCACCATCTGTTTTGCTGAGTTGTGGGAAGAAATAAACCCTCATGGCTCGGGACAAATGAAAAATTCATTTATAAAGTAATTTTAGGTCTTAAGTTATAGCTCTAAATATTCCTGAGACGTCCCAACTTTGAGCTTCTTATCTCCAGCATCCTCTTCCTTTGATCCTCTTCAGTCACTCCATTCCCTGAGCCACCACCGCCTGGAACAGCTTCATGTTCTACTCTGATCACAGCCCTGATCTTCCTCAAAATCTCACTCTGTTGTTCCTGATCCATTTTATCCTTGAATTCACTTCCGTCTCCAATGTTCTGACCACCTCTATTCTCTCACAGGTCGTCACGCACTCCCCCCCCCACACCCCAATGCCAGCCACTTCCCTGTCCAAATTCCTTCTAATCCAGTCTAGACTTTATGGCACATCATTTCCACAGATTTCTTGTTAGAATCAATCCCCTCTGCTCCAGCCCTGCTAACTGAAGATCTGTCCCAAATCTACCATTTGCCTTCCATGCTCCTATGCCCAGACTCCTGACAACTAATGCAGAGCATCATGGTAAAAATACACTGCCTCTCCCCTCAGCTGAGCTTCCTGGGTCACCTCTTGGTTAGCTATCCTTCCCGTTCCCTTCAGGAGCTGCCCCTAACGCCCACCATTCTCTCCAGACATCGTATCCCATCCCTCATCTCTTCTCTCTCAGCAGATATTTCCTCACATTTCAGATAAAAACCATGTCTATCACGAGCAATGTTTCTCACACTCCTTTCCCCACAGAGATATACTTATCTATAACTATGCCATCTTTTCCTCATGTCCTAGAGAAAGAAATTTATGCCTAAAGCTGGTCCTTCTTTCCGTTCTTTAGATCCTATCTGCTCTCAATTACTCCAAGTCTTTATATTCTCAGTTATCTCTTCTTTTTCCTGCATCATCAACCGCCTCTCAATTGGATCCTTCCTTCACCACCATATTAACAATGTTCACGTTTCTCCCACCTTAATAAAAAGCCTACCCTTGACCCATTTTGACTCCTCCCTTCTTGTCTACACATCCTCCTTTGCATCCCTCAACCTTTTGCCATTTGCTGCTACTTCAACTACTCTACTGAAATTACTCTTGCTAAGAGGATTTCAATCACCTCCAAGTTTCTAAATTTAAAGGCCAGTTTTTCATTCTCTTATTTGACCTCCCTGCAGTATTTGATGCTCCGGGCTAATTTCATCCTCTGTAAGTTCCCTCTCCCAAATTCTAGAATAGCATTCTCTTGTTACTCCTCTCACCATTCTAACCAGTCTTTTTTCAGTCAGTTTGCTGGACTCTTCTTCCTATACATATTTTTTTAAGTTTAAAAACAAAACAAAGAGAATTCTCTGTATGGTCCTCTTCTCTTCTCCCTCTTTATACTTTTAGGGAGTTAGTCAGTGTTCTGAATTCTACTGCCACTGCTTTAGCTCAGGTGATTCCAATATACTGCTGGATTTGAGAACCACTGCCTAGCAGGATGAAGTCCATACTGACTCCTCAACATGACCCCAAGCTCCTTCCTGACCTAGCCATCCTCCAGCGTCCTCTGACCTCTCCTCTCTTTATGCCCTAAGCTCCAGCAAAAAGAAAAAAAAAAAAGGAAAAAAAGATAAACAGAAATAGCTATTGTTTACTGAGCACTTACCATATACAGTATAGTTGAGTGGTTAAGACCTCAGACTCGGAAACCAGGAAACCTAAGTTCAAATCCTGGATCTGGCACTTGGTAGCTATGGAACCATGAGCTGATTTAAAAGATCCCTTTGGGGCTTCCCTGGTGGCTCAGTGGTTGAGAATCTGCCTGCCAATGCAGGGGACACGGGTTTGAGCCCTGGTCCGGGAAGATCCCACATGCCGCGGAGCAACTGAGCCTGTGAGCCACAACTACTGAGCCTGCGCGTCTGGAGCCTGTGCTCCGCAACGGGAGAGGCCGCGGCAGTGAGAGGCCCACGCACTGCGATTGAAGAGTGGCCCCCGCTCTCTGCAACTAGAGAAAGCCCTCGCACAGAAACGAAGACCCAACACAGCCAATAAATAAATAAATTTTTTTAAAAAAATAGATGACTTAAGTGGTTTTACATTGACTTTGGGCAAAATAAAAAAGTTGATCACCATATGAAACTAAAAAAAAAAAAAAGATCCCTTTGTGCCTCAGCTTTCTCATTTGTAAAATGGAAATTATAGAGTACTGTAAATATCTGTAAAGTGATAAGAACTGTGGCTGGCATATAGTAAGTATTCAACAAATGTTAGTGACCATGTAAGTCATTATGTCAGGTACTTTGCAAACAGTGGCTTGCCCCAGGACTGAATGACATTACGGATACCATCTTCCCAAGGTACAGGTCAAAAACTTACTTTTCCCAGCCTCCCTTGATGACAGGCATATGGTAAAGACATCATGCAAGACTTTGATTCCAAAGAGAGAAATGTGAGGACAGAGGCACCATGTAGAATTCATTCTTTGAAGAGCACGGACAGTGTTAGGCACTTGGGTTTAAACAGTGAAGGAGGTGTGGGTGTTTAATGTCTCGTGTCAGCAGTGCACAGCATGCTGTCTGTGCCCAGATATGGCAATGGGGTCTTTGCTGGAGGAGCTCTGCTGTAAATTGTGGGCATTTTACCCAGCTGAGTACCCTTGACGTCATTCAGCCCTCTCAGCTACTCTGTGGACTATCCAAAATAATCTTTAATGACTTACTTTCTTACTGAAACTAAATACAGTGGATCTATTGTTGGCAACTAATAACCCCAGCTGTTATTTCATTATGGAGTAGTATGTATGTCTGTATACGTTCATTTTTTTTAATGGTTTCTGTTGCCTCTAAACAAACAAAATGCTGCAACGAACGTTGCCTGATGGCTCTGAACTCTGATCTGCATCTCTGGGGGTTGGAACTCTGCCACTTCTATTTCCCAGACACTCTGGCCAGGTGACTGCAAGTTATTCCTATCAATGGGAGTTGCTGGAAGGAGCTGTGAGGTGGCAGAGAGGGATCAGCCACTTTTCTTTGCCTTTTCTGCTTCTGGCAGCGCCCCAGGCAGTAGCAGCAGCAGTAAGTGTGGGTGGGCTCCGCGCTCCCTGCTCTAAAAGCATGGTTTCAGAGGTGACAGCAGCAGTATGAACTCCAACAGCCTTGCATCTGGTTCCAGAGGAAGCTGTGGTGGGAGATGCCTGCCGGCTCCTGGCTTTCTGCAGGGTAGTGACTGCTGTGGTCCCAGTGATCCCACAGCATCAGCGGGTGCTCTGGCAAACCTACCTACAGAGAGTGTGGGTTCGGGTGACAGCATTTCCTCTTTACTCCCAGACTCAACCTTGAAGTGACTTCACGTTGTCACATACCTGTGGATGTGACCGCATCACCTTCTTTTTGCATCTCCAGCCTCTCCACCACCGTATGTAACCAGTTCACTGTATTAAGACCCCCTCCGTTTAAAATACCTGGAGGGGTTTCTGTCTCCGTGACCGACAGAAGAACCAAAGGATATGAATTTTTTTTTTGAATTCTTGGCAACTTTATTATTTGTGATTATACTTACTCACGGGAAAACTGTTTTTAAGTAGTCCTTGAATGATCATTCATTGAATCAGAGTGCTAATCCTATACCACGTATATAACTCGTATATAATTCATATGATATAATTTATAAAGTTTATAAAGGCTTTGATTTCGTCAGCTAATGAGGGTGGAAGACACACTGCCTGGTTTCACAACTTGGCTTTGGCACTTGCCTGCTGTGCGAACTTGAGCAAGTCACTTACCTTCTCTCTGCCTGTTTCCTCGTCTGTCAAATGGAGGTAACTTCCGTGCTCCGTTGCATGCTTGCTCCGACGGCTACCAGGTCAGTACCTGTGAAGTGCTCAGGACGGTGCCTGGCCCATTGCAATCACTCAGTAGATGGTAGGTGGGTTGTTATTGTTATAGCTACTGTTATTATGTTAATTTTTTTCCCTAAGCAAAGAGAAACAAGTCAAAATCTTAAAATAATCCGAACACTGAATGAACCATTCTTAAATCTAAAGTAAAAATAGTCTTTAAAAATCTTTGAAAATTTCTTTGAACCAAAAAATTTCTATTCGCCTTGTATACTTGTTAATGTCACTTCCTAGCATACATCTCTTAGAGTGGTCTAAGTGCTTTGAAAACTCAGTAACTTTGAAAATTCAATAATCCAGAGTGCTAGGAATAAAACAATCTATCTAGATTAAACGCATTCAGTAACCTCACAAAAATCCATGTTGCCACAAGAAGGGATGAGAAAATAGAGCAAAAGCATATCCCATCTTAGTCTGGGGTAGAATGGATACATGTCTATGTATGGTTGAGTCACTTAGCTGTGCACCTGAAACGATCACAACATTGTTAATCGGATATACTCCAATATAAAATAAAATTTAAAAAATGAGAAATAAAAAAATAGCATATCCTATCTTTTATTTTTAGTTGTGAAGACAAATTGTTTTCTTTAGTCCAATTAAAGAGCTTCAGTGACAACAAATATCCTTATTGTGCACCTACTGTGTGCCTGGTATTGTTCAGGACACTTGGGTGAGCACATCGAACTAGAGAGACAGCCTGTGCTCTAATGTAGCTTAAAGTCTAATGTGGTTTTTTCAGAAAGAGATCTGGGGCTTCCCTGGTGGCACAGTGGTTAAAAATCCGCCTGCCAATGCAGGGGACACAGGTTCGAGCCCTGGTCCAGGAAGATTACACATGCGGCAGAGCGACTAAGCCTATGCACCACAACTACTGAACCTGCGCTCTAGAGCCTATGAGCCACAACTACTGAGTCCACATGCCGCAACCACTGCAGTCCGCACACCTAGAGCCTGTGCTCCGCAACAAGAGAAGCCACCACAATGAGAAGCCTGCGCACCACAACAAAGAGTAGCCCCTGCTCGCCGCAACTAGAGAAAGCCTGCGCGCAGCAACAAAGACCCAGTGCAGCCAAAAATAAATAAATAAACTAAATTTTTTAAAAAAGAGATATCTCATGCTATTTTAGAAATTGTTGGTATTGTCTGTTTTCATCTCATAAAGTTGTATATTAAATTAAAATTTGCATTTTAAAGTTTAAATTTAAGTAACAAATATTAAATTCTGGAATCAGGGATCAAATTAGATCTCTTTGTATATGTTTTCATTTATTTTTTAAAATGTATCAAATACCTACTCTGTGCTAGAAACTGTGAAATTTTAGTCCAGAGAGTAATTTTCTTTTTCAGAGATGTTTCTCTATATAAAATTAGAAAACAGAATGCTATTATCATTATAGATTTTATTGAGTAGTTTTAATAAGTGGCTTTTTGTGGGGGGGTGGTTTGCTGGAATTTAAATGTATTACTCTCAAATTTTGGACCAGTGGAGCATAAAAAAAATTGTAAACAATTTATACTAGAAATTCTTCAAGGTAAAACATGTCCACAAAGTTTTTTTCAAGGAGAAAGTATATTTCACATATATCAATATACATAACTGTGGGTTTTTTTTTTTTACTGAACTGGAATAATAAATACTGACAAATTCATCTCTGAGAACCAGTTACAAATCCAACTAATGAAAGTCCCCTACTTCCAATATGTCTGCCGTAGTATTACATCTAACACCTGATGAACAAATACATCATCAATAATGACAACTATGAAATATCACAGTCACCCAGGTGGGAATCTACTCTATTAAATATAAGAAATATTTATCTAATCCTCATAGGAGTCTGATCGGAAAAACTATATATTCTTTTATTCGATACATTTGGCAAAACTGGAGGCTTACACCCGTAGTCTGGGCTGGGTCAAGGTCTTATTCTTGGTCCCCACACCCTACTCTGATAGTTTAGCCTCCTTTCCAAAAGAATTTGCTGCCATCAGCAAAAACACAAGAGTATTTTCTTCTGTTCTTTTTTTAATCCTAAGAAAAATGTTCCCAACTACGACCTGCTTCTCTCTCTCCTATCAAGTAATAATGGTTCTGGTGTTCTGAACATTGATTTAGATGCCTCTTTTTATCTCGAGGTTCTTTGGAAGCACCTATCACTATAATGCCTATGCCCTCAGACAAATATATGAGTCATGCTTAAAAAGAGATAAATATTCCCCGGGTCTCTATTACATTTTAATAGTGCAAAGAATAAGGCAGGGGACTGATAATGGAAAAGGCAAGGAATAGTGGAAGGAAACTTCTTTGATGTTTTTTTGGCTGAATCATCAGACCATAACTCAGATATCGGCTGTCCTGGCTTAGATTTCTGAATCGTGGACCAAAAAGACAGAGAAGTAATGGTGACATTGAGATGCAGTAGCATAAACCTTGCAGTATACATCTAATCTGTGCATTGTCACAAATTCATAGTGGAGGACCACGCTAAATGTTAAAGTGTTTTAATTAGGTTTTCTTATACTTCCAATAATTACTGACTGTCCTTGCACAAGATACCCAAGTCTGCCTTATAATGAATTCTACAGTATAGAACAATTAGAGCACTGTTAAAATAAGAATCTAAATTGGTTTTCTAAAATTTTTATTTTATATTGAAGTATAGTTTTACATTGGATTTACAATGTTGTGTTAGTTTCAGGTATACAGCAAACTGATTCAGTAATACATATACATATACCTATTCCTTTTCAGATTCTTTTCCCATATAGGTCATTACAGAATATTGAGTTCCTTGTGTTATACAGTAGGTCCTTGTTGATTATCTATTTTATTCAGTAGTGTGTATATGCTGATCCCAACCTCCTAATTTATCCCTCCCCCCACATTACCCCTTTGGTAACCATAAGCTTGTTTTCTAAATCTGTGCCCCTCAAAGGCCATTCTTCTCACAGCAACCACCAGAAAGGGCAGGGACAGAAAACAAGGAAGTCTCTTGTTTAAATTCAGTACTTGTTCCAAATGTCACTTTTGGTGATATAATTTTGAAAAGAAGAGAATCAATAATGATGGAAGTGTAATAACTTAGAGAAGACAGGTGATTAAAAAGAAGTACAATAGTTGATAGTACCAAAACACCTTTCAACATTCAGAATTCAAAGCACTTTTCAGACCTGAACTGAGTATAAATCTGATACCCACCAGGGTTCTTGGCCTTCCCCAAGCAATAGAAATTGACTAGAGGCCGGACAGGAAATTCAGGCAAGGCTTTTTATTGGGGCCCATGCTGCTGCGGGGGGAGCGAGAACAAACAACAGGTAGGTTCCCTTGCTAGCTCCCCAAGTGGCGATGGGGGACGAGCTTGTTCCTTATATGAGGTCAGGGTAGGGGTGTGTCCAAGGGTCGGGCCGGAGGGGTGGCTTAGGAGTTTTGCCCATCCCTTCGGTGGTGGTGAGCGCAGAGGGCATTGACAGTACCCTGCGTTTTTTCCCGACACCCTGTTTTCGCTCCGGGCTCTTCAGAAGTGGCAGTTGAGTATTTTGGTCTCTTGTATCTTTCTGTCCAAAATTTGCCCCAGCTGAGCATGCATGCAGTTATTTTTAGTCCCATACAGTTTCTTTGTATTTTGTTGCTCAAGGAGAGGTGTGTCCATGTGCAAGCACTGCAGCACTGCCGCAAAGGGTCCAAGGGCTCGGGCCTGTCTTAGTTCCTATCGCACAAAGAGATTTGGAACTTCGTGGTTGTAAACTTCTTGATCTTATCCATGCTATGTGAGATACACAAACCTGTTTTTTCTTTTTTAAATACAATGCATTACAACTTTTATTTGTGAATACCATCATATTTGCACAGAAATTTCTCACAAACCTTACATGGCTTCAAAAAAAATAGTTAATTTGAATAAAGATTGTGCTTACAGTGAGACTTCTTGAAAGGTGGATCTTCCACTTCTAAATATATTTTCATTATTCTTGCAAGGTACTTTAATCATAATTAGAATCTTTTAATGTTATTTTAATTTTTTTTTTTTTTTTTTTTTTTTTTTTGCGGTATGCAGGCCTCTCGCTGTTGTGGCCTCTCCCGTCGCGGAGCACAGGCTCCGGACGCGCAGGCTCAGCGGCCGTGGCTCACGGGCCCAGCCGCTCCGCGGCACGTGGGATCCTCCCGGACCGGGGCACGAACCCGCGTCCCCTGCATCGGCAGGCGGGCTCTCAACCACCGCGCCACCAGGGAAGCCCTTTTAATGTTATTTTAAATCTTTATTTTCTTACAGCCTTTGTACTAAGGGTTTTGGAGCCGTTTTAATATTATGTGATGATATCACGTTACATTAATCTTCAAAGCAATTGCAAAGAATCTATCAGTGACGATGGATGTCAGCTTGTTTTACGTTGATTTCTTTTTGTTGTTGATGTCCAATGAAAAGCAACATACAATAAAAACAGTAAGTTACTGATCGTGAATAATGATTCACTTTAGACCTTGTTTTATTGAATACCTGTCTCATCTCCATACTGAGCATTGTTCCTCATAATCCTGAGTGCTCAAAAAGTAATTATTTACAATTTCGGTTGTGTTACACTCTCCACTCATCATTTCGTCATACTGTTTGATATTATAACTACTGTACTATGATATATTTCTCTCTCTTCTTTCTTAGCCTTATTTTTACCCAAGCTTTTTAGTTACTAAAATTTTTAAACCAGTATCTTTAATTGTGAAATCAAATCAATGCAGACACTATTAATTTTCCACTGTTTATATATTGTGATTTTTGAAATCTATAGCCACAGTCACCACTAAAAAGTAGTGTCTTAAAAGGCAAATGATCCATTGCTGTATCTCACAGTGCCTGATCTGATAGCCAGTGGTGTTCTTCCATAGTTTATTTCTGTGGGCAGGAGATAGGGGGCATTAAAAAAAGTGAGAATCCTAACTCAGAGACACTGGGCTCTGAGTCTGATTTTGTCACTTAATAGCATTATGACATTAGGAAAATTCTGTTTCTGCATCTGTAAAACCAGAATAATACTTCTTGCCTCACTGAGTTGTTTTGAGGGTTATATGAGTTATGATTGATTATTGTGTCCAGCACTGTGTGGTCAATAAATGTTAACTTTTTTTTCCTTCTCTTCAGCCCCAGTGTCCTCATCTATAAATCAGCAATAATAATATCTTTATAGCCCAGTGGTATGCTGGAGCTGGCTCATACCAGCTCACGAGAGCTGCTTGTTAAATTTTGAAGACCTTCGTAAGCCTGTTTTTTTTTTTAACACAGTCGATAATAAATATTAAATTACATAAATTTACAATTAAATAAACTATATTAAAAACAAAGGCAATAAATATTCAAACTCATCACTTCGTAAGTATTTTTCTATTATCGTGCTCCTAAGGTTATGTAGGTGTGTTGGTAATCAGTGTGGTGGAAATATTATATAAACAACACCGCATTCAGTGAAGTCATTATGTTGGAAGCTTGGAATTACAAATGCTGTAAATCAGGGCTTTTTTCCCACTAGAGAGCTGATTGCTAAACATTTATCAGTACTATGCATATCTACCTGGTTTTTAAATGGAAAAGCACTCCACACATATAATTTTAGAAGTTTATTCTAAGTTTGGAGATCTAATATTTCTCCAGTGTCATGTTGAAAACGTTGAGGAACAGATGCTGCTCGTGATCATGGAAACATCAATAGTTAACAGCACGCTGACTATGTACCTTGGGGAAGGTGGCCCTGAAGTCTGGGTATGCAAAATGATTGGATCCTTGTATCAAATAGATATTAACCTAAATGTCCATCAACAGATGAACGGATGAAGAAGATGTGGTACATATATACAATGGAATATTACTCAGCCATGAAAAGAGACGAAACTGAGTTATTTGTAGTGAGGTGGATGGACCTAGAGTCTGTCATACAGAGTGAAGTCAGAAAGAGAAAAATACAGTCTAAAAATAAGGTAGGAATAAAGACGTAGACATCGAGAATGGACTTGAGGACATGGGGAGAGGGAAGAGTAAGCTGGGACGAAGTGAGAGAGTGGCATGGGCATATATACACTACCACATGTAAAACAGATAGCTAGTGGGAAGCAGCCGCATAGCACAGGGAGATCAGCTCGGTGCTTTGTGACCACCTAGAGGGGTGGGATAGGGAGGGTGGGAGGGTGGCTCAAGAGGGAGGGGATATGGGGACATATGTGTGCATATGGCTGATTCACTTTGTTGTACAGCAGAAACTAGCACAGCATTGTGAAGCAATTATAGTCCAATAAAGACGTATTTTTAAAAAACAAATAGATATTAAACATGTGAAAGTAATCATTTGCCAGGCATGGATTTCGAGAAGTAAGCCCTGCAAATGGCACTAAATATCATTTAGTCTCTCATTCTAATTATCTGTAATTCAGTGGCTCCATTTTTAGAATAGATTTGACAGTACTTGGATGTTTATTCTCTACCGTGTCATGATGTGCATTTCTAAGGTGTCTTTTGATAAAGAGGTCAGTGAATTGTGTAAATGATTATTTCCGAGCAGTTACAGCCTTAAACCTAATTCCATAAGACATAGAGGCTCCAATGAAGTCAAAGGTTTTTACCCCTGAAAAATATACTTTAGTTATTTAAGACTCTGATATCCACAAAAAATGGATTTACTCAAAAGTTCCAAGAAAAGAAAAAATAAATTTGGACTTTAAAATACGTACTAGTGATGGAGTATTCCCATATATTTTTAAATTATTATTTAGAGTATTTTTCTTGTCAGTGCTGCTTTAAAAAGCTCTTAAATCTCATAAACCTGTACTTTGAGGAAGATGTTTGCACCTAAACCCTTTTTCATTTTGAAGTAACGAGTTGAATCTGTTAAAAAGCAATCTCAGCGTGCCAAATTTGAAAGAATAAGAAATGACAAATTGTAATGTTTGGGGAAAATACTATAAATTAGCCATTTTGAAAATAAAATCTGGAAAATATAAAGAATAAAGAACAAGTTAATATTTGAATAATATTTCCAGCAATGATTTATCTCTCTTACACTAAAACTCATTTTTTAATCCAAGAGATTAGCTTCTATTACAAATTACTTTATTACAAAGAAAGTTATTCTAATCTGATTATGTAATTTGAGAAATAATTATGAGAAAATCACATTTTATTGATAAATTTCCTAAATTTTATATTTTGCTTTTAAATTAGTAAATCGTTTTCCTATCCACATATTTTTCTTGTGTTAGTACACAGTGTTCTTTTTAACTTTATAATTACGAGGTTCCGGTTGGTCTCTATTGCTTACTGACCATGAATAAATTAATATAATTCTCCTGATTAGTTTCTTGCACTCATAAAAACTAGTAATAACAGAACCTAAGAAGCAGTTCTAAAAATGTTCATGGCAAGCAAAAGTTGATTTCCACAAATGTTCCTTTTGGAGATGATGTTAGCATTTCTCCTGACACGAATGCGTGGTAGGGCAAACACACTGTACTGATGCAAGGGTTCAAAATGTCAAAAGACCAGTCCTTGTTGAGGTCATTTTAACTTTCCACTAAAACAGAGAACATAGAAAGTAATGCACATTCACAACACTAAAAACTGAGATTGGCTGTCTTACCTACACGAGACTGTGGAAAGAATCTATCCAAATTGTAAGGCGTATGGAAGTAGACTATGAAAGACTTGGCTGCCCTCAACTCTCACTTGAAATTAAGAACATTTGGAAAATGGTACAAGATACTTTGAACCCCTCAACTCCACCCCATTTGTCACTGGCTTCAAAGAACGAGGGTGTTTACCCATTAGAAAATAAGATAGTCAATTTTCCACTTCCATCACAGCACACACACGCACGCACCCACACCATGTTCCATTAAGGACTGGAGTCAATGGAGCGACGCCCTTGCCCTAGCACTTGCCCTTGAGAGAAGCAATCCTTCAGTACGTTTTACATATTCCTTCAAAAGTCCTCACTGGAATAAAGTCCCAGTGGTCCACAGTTGTAATGAACTCAAAACACCACCTTTATTGACTTTCTTTTCTTTCTCTGCCTCACTCGAGCTTCTTGGGATCAACTTCAACGGAACTACCTAGTCCTGAGTCCTTATGGCAGGCTCTGTTTTCAGGGACACCCAAAATAACAGGAATGTCCTACTTCCCCCTTCTTCGGCTTCTTTCTGCTTTTATTCACCCTTTGAGACTTAGCTCAAATATCACCTCCTCAGGACAGCCTTACCTGACTCCTCCACTCTGATTAGATGCCTCTTTTATTATAACATTATAATTGCTCTGAAGTGATGGTTGTTTTATTAATCTGATTGTGGTAATCATTTTACAAAGTTTATGTGTAGCAATCATCATAATGTATGCTTTATACAATTTTATTTGTCAGTTATACCTCAATAAAGCTGGGGGAGGAGAACAAATTCTTTGAAATGTCCAGCAGTGTTTTTCCTGCTGGAAAAATAGGTTTACTCCTATTTTTCAATCTTACTCAAAACGCCTTATTGCATAATTTATGAGGTACAGCAGCTTTTGACTATTGTTTTTTTTTAAACATCTTTATTGGAGTATAATAGCTTTACAATGGTGTGTTAGTTTCTGCTTTATAACAAAGTGAATCAGTTATACATATACATATGTCCCCATATCTCTTCCCTCTTGCATCTCCCTCCCACCCTCCCTTCTAGGTGGTCACAAAGCCCCGAGCTGATCTCTCTGTGCTATGCGGCTGCTTCCCACTATCTATTTTACGTTTGGTAGTGTATATGTGTCCATGCCACTCTCTCACTTCGTCCCAGC
>NC_041224.1:3121886-3169857 GCF_002837175.3 Physeter macrocephalus | reverse complement strand
ATGGCTCACGGGCCCAGCCGCTCCGCGGCATGTGGGATCTTCCCGGACCGGGGCACGAACCTGCGTCCCCTGCATCGGCAGGCGGACTCTCAACCACTGCGCCACCAGGGAAGCCCCTATATATTGTTTTTTAAAATTACAAACTGTGAAACCCGTGGTGGCATTTCGCTAAATGGCCTTGCACATGTTGGCTTTTGAACATATATAGAATAAAAGCACACGATAAAAAAATCAAAACGCTCCCTTCTTTTTTTCTTACTTTATTTGGCTGTGCCAGGTCTTAGTTGCGGCTTGCAGCCTCCTTAGTTGTGGCATGTGAACTCTCATTTGCGGCATGCATGTGGGATCTAGTTCCCTGACCAGGGCTCGAACCCTGGCTGCATTGGGCCTTAGTTGTGGCACACGGAATCTTCATTGCAGCATGCAGGATCTTTAGTTGCGGCATGAGGTATCTTCATGTAGCACGTGGGATCTTTCTGCAGCACGCGGGATCTCTTTTAGTTGCCGCATGCAGGCTCTTAGTTGTGGCCATGGGGGATCTAGTTCCCTGACCAGGGCTCGAACCCGGGCCCCCTGCATTGGGAGCGTGGAGTCTTAACCACTGAGCCGCCAGGGAAATCCCCCTGCTCACCGTTCTGTTGGAATATGTATGTGAGTGCTGGGTCACAATGTAAAATGTTTTGTTAAGTGAATTGTGGTTTAAAGTGTTTGAAAGTCCCTGCTCTAGGCCAGTGCTTCTCCCAAATGTGGTTCGGTACCCTCAAATCATAATAGTTCAGATAAAAATGCAGCTTTCTTGCCTCATCCCAGAAATTCTGATTGAATAGGTCTAGGGTGGGGCTCAGAAATTTGCATTTTAGAGGAACTACAAGTGATTCTCACTAAATCACTAATTACAGACACAGATGATAACACTTCTGGGGCTGCAGTGAAGGGATGTAAAGAACTGCTGTCATTTCACTTTCTAGCATTGCAGAGGGCTTCCCCATGATTAGAATTGTGGAGAACACCTTAATTCATGATATGAAGCAGCGTAAGGCAGTGGTTAAGAGGGTTTGTAAAATGAGACAGACTCGAGTTCCAATCCTAGTTTGTCATTTACTAGTTGTGAGATACTGGGACTCTCTTTTACTTTGTTTGTATAAATGGGGTTAATAACTGTTCCTACTGCATAGAGTTGAAAGGATTCAATGAGATAAAGCAGCTTCTGCATGATAATAAAGGAAATATTAGCCATTGTCATCTTTTGGAATCACCAACATTTTGAGAAAAATTCTACTTGCTCACTTAATTTGACAGACATTAGTTGAGTGTGCAAAGAACTGTGCTAAGTGCTTTTAGAAATGCAAAGATGAAAAACAGCCCCTACCTTCATGGAGCTTACAATCTGATATGGTCATAGACTTTTACAGCAGAAAATTATCAGGTTACCCAATCGGGCTCTCATTTAACAGATGAAGAAACTGAGACTTGAGAGCCTAAGCAAGTTGTCCATATACTTAGTGGAAAAGTCTGAAGTAGAGCCCAGACACCTGACCCAGGCCAAGGTCCTTCCGCCAGCCCGGACTTCAGTTCCTGGCTGGGAGCTCAGTCCTGACAGTGGTGTGCTGGTAAATGTAAACAGCCAGCTCTCTGGTCACAAAAACGTTTGTGCATATATTTATATGTAATTGTATTCAACCCTTTACCCATATAAAGGATAAGTAACACATGGTTTACAAATATAATGAAATATGCAATACTCTTTAAGGTAAATGCCACATGACCAACTGATTCTCACTGGACGTTTTGATTTTCCTCAATTCTTCTATCCATAGCCAACTCGTGGTTGCAATTCAACCATGATTTGACTCATGGCATTGTATCTCAATCCACTAACTCTTTTTAAAATTGTGGTAACACACATATAACACAAAAGTTACCATCTTAACCGTTTTTAAGTGTATAGTTCAATAGTGTTAAGCATGTTCACATTGTTCGGCAACTCATCTCCACGACTTTTTCATCTTGCAAAACGGAATCTCTGTACCCGTTAAACAACACCTCCTCATTCTTCCCTCTCCCTCAATCCTGGCAACCACTCTTCTACTTTTTGTTTCTATGAATCTGACTATTCTAGATACTTCACTTAAGTGGACTCATACAGTATTTGTCATTTTGTGACTGGCTTATTTCACTTAGTATAATGCCATCAAGATCATCTATGATATTAACATGTAAAAAGATTTCTTTCCTTTTTTTTTATTATTTTTATTTTTTTGCGGTACGCGGGCCTCTCACTCTTGTGGCCTCTCCCGTTGCGGAGCACAGGCTCCGGACGCGCAGGCTCAGCGGCCATGGCTCACGGGCCCAGCCGCTCCGCGGCATGTGGCATCCTCCCGGACCGGGGCACGAACCTGTGTCCCCTGCATCGGCAGGCAGATTCTCAACCACTGCGCCACCAGGGAAGCCCGATTTCTTTCCTTTTTAAAGGCTAACTAATGTTCCATTGTATGCACATACCACATTTGTTTGTCCATTTATCCATTGATGGACATTTGGGTTGCTTCCACCTCTTGGCCTTTGTGAAGAGTACTGCTATGAACATGGGTGGGCAAATATCTCTTTACAATCCTGATTTTAATTCTTCTGTATATATACCCAGAAGTGGAATTGCTGGATCATATGGTAGTTCTATTTAAAAGTTTTTGAGGAACTGTCATGCTTTTCTCCATAGTGGCTGCACCATTTTACACTCCCACCAACAGTGCACAAGGGTTCTCCCACTTCTCCACATTCTCACCAACACTTATTTTCTGGTGTTTTGATAGTAGCCATTCTCATGGGTGTAAGGTGATCCACTAACTCCTTTCCCAATAAAATTTGTCATTAAATCTGACATGATCTACTATTAAACTACGTGAAAATTAATAAAGTAAAACCTCACTAAAATGGAGTCAGGAAGCCAGAGGGAGAAGCTCTCATGTCAATACAGATCCCAACAGGAAGAGAGGTACTTTGCCTCTCTGGCAGGAAGTGATACTACTTTACTACCACCAGAAGGAGGAAGAAAGATTTTTCTCCTGCCTGACAACAGCCCAGCCAATGAGAGACTGTCACAACTCAGCCAATGAAAAGCCACTATACTTAGAGCTTTGACTTTCCTCCAATGGACTCTTTGTTTATGACAGCCCCACCCAACTTCCCCTTCTCTATAAGAGTTTTCTCTCCTGCGCTTCACCAGACTTGCGTGTGGTTTGCCGTAGTTGCGTGTCCCAGGTTATGCTTTTTGCTGCTCCCAAGTAAACGCGTTTTGTTGGTAAAATAACTTGCCGTTTTATTGTTTTAAGTTAACGTTACATGGAGGTCCCACAGATATCCAGAGAAGAAGCTGACAACTCCGAGGCTGGTGAACAAACGGGTGTCGCTACCTTGGAGCCCACGGAACTCCTGCTTTCTTGCTGACCCTGAAATCTGAGGGTAAGTGTTTTTGCTGGATCCAGGCTCCGCTCTTTTTGCATTTTGAAGCTCTTCAGCCTTTATTGAGGATCTGTTTAAAGCCTTTGTCCTTTATTCGTTAAGGCCTTGTTTTGGCTGTGAGTACGCACGCTTCCGTCTCTTTTGAAATCAGGCAGTTCCTACTGTAACTGTGATGGTATTTGGCCTGCAGGCTATTTAAGAATTATTCTTTGCTCTAGGGAAAAACCTCTGAAAAATTGGATCCCAGTTATCTAAATGTTTTGAGGTCACCCCCCCCTCCCAGGCCCCAGCCAATTTTAGTTTAAAAAAAGTGGTCCCTCCTCGTGTTTATTTGATTTATGACTTAACCAAAAGTAACTTAGATCATCGATGGCCATTATGGGGCACTTTTGAACTCTCCATACTTACCTTTCTTAAAAACTGTTACACAGCCATGGCTCTGAAATATCCAGACTCAATTGGATGTTTATTTTGATTGGTATTTTGAGGCTTCCAGCCATTATCAGGAGTCTAAAAATTGCCTCTGTGCAGAATACGATAATTAAATTAATTGAGGTAAGCTATTAAAGAAAGACACAATGCCTTCCAAAGCCTCACGTTTGTCTCCCGGGTTCCTCTGTCTCAGGCTCCACCTCTAGTGCCATTTTCCTCCTTCTCTGAACCTAGCAGAAACTGCCCCTTTAGTGTTAAATCTTCTGAGGATCCAAATAAACCCCCAAGTACTTAGGTTCCCTGGACTAAGGCCAAACTGTGAGCTACAGTTAAAGAGCTCCCTAAAGTAACCGAGGACCTCCCCCGCACGTGTCTGCTGAAGAATTTCACATAGTTATTCAAACCTACCAGCATGGTTTCTCAGATTTATATGAGTTGGTCACCATGCTTGCTGGCGAGGGTCAAGCCAAACACTGGATGAAACTAGCCCAATGGGAACATACTGGAAGGGATTAGAAAGGCAAACCCCTAACTTGTCAAGAGGCTGCAGCACTCACTGAAAACTCCCATTGAGCAATCACAGCAGCCTTTCCTAAGCCTGTTGATGGGAATGAAATTCAGGCTTGCGCACAAAAATCCGATGATGTTGTCCGTGACTATTGTAGTTGACTTCAGATTATTTTTAAAGAAAATCCTGTCTTTCTTCAGATGTTTAAGTCCACTGGGTTAGGCTTTAACTCCATGTTTATTAATGGGCTTAATCAGAACCTTTCTCTTAGTTGAAGGGACCAGGATGGAATGGGAAACATTGTTGACTCCAGATTTAGTAAATTTGGCAAATCAGCATACTCAGACCCTAGAAGAGTCGCCAAAAAGACTTAAAATTCTTAATCTTCAACTCTGGCAAATGAAGTTCCCTAAACAGAAGCAAAACCTTCTAGTTTCTGCTATTATTGCAAAGAGCCAGGACACTGGAAAAAAGGTTGTTACAAATGTAAATGTTTCAGGTATCTTTAGCTTTCTAATGGGCCTTTCCAGTGTCCTCCCATTTCTCAGTGACAGACTTCTGAGCAACTCCAGTCGCTTTTCCCAATCCTCCTCCTTAATCAGCTCAGAGGAAACAACTCTCCAGATGTGGAATGAATCTCTCTCTGTCCTAATTGACACTGGGGCCACACCACTTGTGCTCAATCCCACTGCTATGAAGCAGCCCCTGCCTCGTGGTACTAAAACAGTTCAAATAGCGGGTGTCTCCCGTGAACCTCAAGAGGTTCCTCTCTCCGAACCGATTCCCTTTTGTTTAGGCCCCTTGAGAGGTGCACACCCTTTCTCCTTAGCTCCTCTGCCCCTATCCATTTTTTAGGCTTAGACTTCTTGGAAAAGTATCATGCCAGGATTTCTGTCTTCCAAAACGGGAAAATAATTCTAGAATTTGACAGAAACCATCAAATTCGACAGAAACCAACCAAGAGAATCAACCAAGAGATGTTAATTAATTAACATCTTTTTCTGTGCCTTTGGCAGTACAGGAGCTGGTTCTGGAAACGCTGATCATTTTTCCCTATTGAATCAGCTGCCATCACCACCCTTACGGGCAAAACCTCTAATAATGGAAAAATTCACAGTGCACCTGCCACAAAAGATTCAAACAGATCACAAAATCTCTCCCCAGAATTGGTCAATACCCTATAAGTAAGGAAACCCTTCAAAGAATAAAGCCCATAACAGAAGATTTCAAGGCTCAGGGCATCATCATCCTTTGCAGTAATCCCTGTAATACTCCTGTTTTACCTGTGAGAAAACCCAAGGGCCGAGGATGGAGGTTTGTCCAGGACCCCTGAGCAATACACAACGCCCTTGTCCCTCGACACTGTGTTGCTCCTACTGACATCCATTCCCACTGGGAGCACATTTTCCCTGTAATTGATTGATGTAGTGCATTCTTTAGTATTCTAGCTGGTAAGGCAAGTCAATATCTTTTTGCCTTCACTTGGGAAAGATGACATTACACCTGGAGAAGAATGCCCCAGGATTTCACAGACCTTGAAAGCTGGTATAAAGTTTTCTGCGGGTTCTACTTAGTTACAGCATATAGATGATCTACAACATGTAGATGTTCTCCTTTTCGAATCTCCTCACAGGAAGACAGCATCCGCTTACTAAAACCTTTGACCTTAAAGGGACATAAAATCTCAAAAGAAAAGCTGCAGTCTGCTCAAACTCAGGTTCGATGTTTAGAGTACCTGATCTCAGGACGGTGGCTACATTTGGGTCCTGATAGCCTTCATGGCACCCTGAACTTCTACAAACCTAAAACTAAGAACCAAGTACGAGGTCTTCTCAGGCTAGCTGGTTACTGTTGAAATTGGATTCCAAATTTCTCTCTTATGGCTCAGCCCCTGTATGCTTTATTGAAACCCAGCAAACCTGACCCCATTAATTGGGGAGGTCAAGATGACACAGCTTCTGAAGGCTTAAAGAAAAGCTTATTGAGACCACCTGCCCTTGGACATTCTAACTATCAGCTTCCCTTTTCCCTTTTATATGTGAGAAGGAAGGGAATGCCCTTGGAGTACTCACCTCCAAACATAGGGACCATCATTGACCCATAAGGGTCTATTATAGCCACATTGACCCATAAGGGTATTATAGTCTGACACCTGGTAATAATCTACAGATTCCTCTAACCAATGCAGCTTTTTCGTGGTTTACAGATGATTCTTATTTAAAGGGAGAAAATGGTAAATAGAGTGCTGGATAAGCTGTTGCAACTCCTTTTGATATCACTGAGGCAACACTTTACCAATGGCTACTTTGGCCCAACTCGCTTCATTATACACTCTTTTTTTTTTTTTTTTAACATCTTTATTGGAGCATAACCGCTCCACAATGGTGTGTTAGCCTCTGCTCTACAACAAAGTGAATCAGCTATACATAGACACACATCCCCATCTCTCATCCCTCCAGTGTCTCCCTCTCACCCTCCCTATCCCACCCCTCTAGGTGGTCACAGAGCACCGAGCTGATCTCCCTGGGCTATGCGGCTGCTTCCCACTAGCTATCTATTTTACATTTGGTAGTGTATATATGTCCATGCCACTCTCTCACCTCGTCCCAGCCCACCCCTCCCCCTCCCCGCATCCATAAGTCCATCCTCTATGTCTGTGTCTCTATACCTGTCCTGCCCTTGGCTTCCTCAGAACCATTTTTTTGTTTTTTTAGATTCCATATATATGTGTTAGCATATAGTGTTTGTTTTTCTTTCTGACTTACTTCACTCTGCATTATACACTCTTACTTGGGCTTATAGTTTAGCCAAGGGCAAAATGACAAACATTTATAGCAATAATCAGTATGCCTTTGGAGCAGCCCACGACTTTGGGATGCTATGGAAACAATGAGGTTTCCTACCTCTAATGGGGAAGAAATTTTAAATGGCTCTTATACCCAAAATCCATTAGATGCCATAGTCTACCCAGAAGCCTTGGCTATTATTGAGATCGCTGGGCGTGCCAGGCTTGACCCCCTAGAGGCTAAAAGAAACCACCTTGCTGATACTTGTGCCCAAAATACTGCTCTCAAAGGAATTAATGGCCAAATTTCTGTTATGGTCCAAAGGGATACTCCCCAAAATAATAATCTAGAAAAATTGATGAGAAATGCCCAACATTTGATCCCAGAAAAGGAAAAACAATATTGGAGATCTAATAACCGTTGGTTTGATAAAAAGAACTCCGGTTCAGGTTAAATAACAAACTGGTCCCACCAGAAATTCTAAGATTCCCACTTCTTGCGATTGTACATGCATTGAACCATTAGTCCACTGACAAAATGATAGTATTCATGAACCAATATGGTTGAGGAAATACTAATAAAGCCACAAAGAGTGCCTCCCTTGTCCCCCTGTCCAGAATACAATCTGGGGAAACCTGCTTGCACTGCTCCTGGGTATTTTGAAATGCTGAATGGGCCATTCAAGGTTTGGCAAATGGATTTCATACAGCTGCCCCCATCTCATGGATATAAATATAAATATGTCTTACTCATGGTATGTATGTTTTCTCACTGGATCGAAGCTTTCCCTTATAGACAGGCTACTGCTTTTTCTGTAGCTAAAATTTCGTTAGAAAATATTATTCCTACCTGGGGAACTCCTCTTGAACTTCAAAATGATTAAGGAACCCATTTTACTGGCCAGGTACTATGACAAATCTGTGCTTTGGGCCAGTTTTACAACACTTTCACTGTGCTACATCCTTAATCCTTAGGGTTAGTCAAATGTACTAAGGCCAGTATTAAGGCCCAGTTGATTTACATTTCTCTAATAATTAGCTCACGGAACTATACTCAGTTTGTTTTGTTTTTTTTTGTTGTTTTTTTTTTTTTGGCTGCGTTGGTTCTTCATTGCTGTGGGCGGCTTTCTCTAGTTGTGGCGAGCGAGGGCTACTCTTTGTTGTGGTGTGCGGGCTTCTCATTGCGGTGGCTTCTCTCGTTGCGGAGCACGGGCTCTAGGCGCACGGGCTTCAGTAGTTGTGGCTTGCGGGCTCTAGAGCGCAGGCTCAGTAGTCGTGGCGCATGGGCTTAGTTGCTCTGCAGCATGTGGGATATTCCCAGACCAGGGCTCGAACCCGCGTCCCATGCATTTGCAGGCAGATTCTTAACCATTCTGCCACCAGGGGAGTCCCATACTCAATATTTTGTAATAACCTATAAGGGAAAATAATCTGAAAAAGAATATATATATATGAACTGAATAACTTTGGTGTACACCTAAAACTAACACAACTTTGTGAATCAACTATACTTAAATAAATTAAAAAAAAAAAAAAAGACCCACTTGGCAAAATTGATAGAGAACTTCCAAATACCCTGGCGAACAGCATTGTCATTGTTCCTTCTAACTCTCAGATCCACTCCTTTTGGAACTTATAAACTCTCACCCTTTGAGATAATCCTAAGACACCCAGTGCAATTGGCTTCTGCTTCTTTTGACCCACCGTTGAAAAAAGAAGATATACTTCGATATTGCACAGGCCTAATTGCTTCTGTTAAAAATAACAATGTTTTGTTAGAGTAATCTTTTCACATTGTGCTCTCAGGAAATGAAGACCTTAAGCATCACATCTTGCATCCTGGATATTCCATCTGTTGGAAAAGATACCTCCAGAAGGGCTCTCTTCAACCTCTCTGGAAAGGCCCCTATCAGGTACTGCTAACCAACCTTCTGGATTCTTGTCTGAACTCATAGTCTCTGACTTTGCAACCTATAGGCTATAATACTGAGAAAACTTTTAGTTTCAAGCAGTTTCTTTTGAGATAACAATACTGTTTAATTACTTCATGTTTATTCCTACAATGCATCTTCCCAAAGCATTTCTTTAATTCCTTCCATTTTTAGTGTTTCCTCGCTATATTCACTATTCTAAGATACAGACTTTATTTTTAAAATGTATCTTATTGAAGTATAGTTGATTTACAATGTTGTGTTAATTTCTACTGTACAGCAAAGTAACTCAGTTACATATATACATTCTTTTTTATGTTCTTTTCATTATGGTTTATCACAGGATATTGAATATAGTTCCCTGTGCTATACAGTAGGATTTTGTTATTAATCCATTCTATATATAATAGTTTGCATTTGCTAACCCCAAGCTCCCAATCAGTCCCTCCCCCATTCTCCCTCCCCCTTGGTAACCACAAGTCTGTTCTCTATATCCGTGATTCTGTTTCTGTTTCATAGTTATGTTCATTTGTGTCATATTTTAGATTCTACATACAAGTGATATCATATGATATTTGTCTTTCACTGCATATGATAATCTCTAGGTCCATCCATGTTGGTGCAAATGGCATTATTTTATTCTTTTTATGGCTGAGTAATATTCCATTGTATAAATATACCACATCTTCTTTATCCATTCATCTGTCGATGGACATTTAGGTTGCTTCCTTGTCTTGGCTATTGTAAGTAGTGCTGCAGTGAACATTGGGGTGCAGGTATCATTTCAAATTAAAGTTTTCTCTGGATATATGCCCAGGAGTGAAATTGCAGGATCATATGGTAACTCTGTTTTTAGTTTTTTGAGGAACTGCCATACTGTTTTCCATAGTGGCTCCACCAATTTGCATTCCCACCAACAGTGTAGGAGGGTTCCCTGTTCTCCACACCCTGTCCAGCATTTGTTGTTTTTAGACTTTTTGATGATGACCATTCCGACTGGTATGAGGTGGTACCACATTGTGGTTTTGATTTGGATTTCTCTAATAATTAGCAATTTTGAGCATCTTTTCATGTGCCTGTTGGCCATCTGTATGTCTTCTTTGGAGACATGTCTATTTAGGTCTTCTGCCAATTTTTCGATTGGGTTGTTTGTTTTTTTGTTATTGAGTTGTATGAGCTGTTTGTGTATTTTGGAAATTAAGCCCTTGTCAGTCACATCATTTGGAAATATTTTCTCTCAATCCATAGGTTGTCTTTTCGTTTTGTTTATGGTTTCCTTTGCTGTACAAAAGCTTGTAAGTTTGATTAGGTCCCATTTGTTTATTTTTGCTTTTATGTCTTTTGCTTTGGGAGACTGACCAAAGAAAACATTAGTACAATTTATGTCAGATAATGTTTTGCCTATGTTCTCCTAAGGGTTATATAGTGTCATGTCTTATGTTTAAGGCTTCAAGCCATTTTGAGTTTATATTTGTGTAGGATGTGAGGAATTAACTTCATTGATTTACATGTGGCTGTCTAGCTTTCCCAACACCACTTGCTGAAGAGACTCTTTTCTCCATTGTATATTCTTGCCTCCTTTGTTGACGATAAATTGACAGTAGATGTATGGTTTTTTCCCAGGCTCTCTATTCTGTTCCATTGATCCATATGTCTGTTTTTGTGCTATGCTGTTTTGATTACTGTAGCTTTGTAGTATAGTCTGAAGTCTGGGAGGCTTATATCTCCTGCTTTATTCTTTTTTCTCAGGATTACTTTGGCAATTCTGCGTCGTTTATGGTTCCATATAAATTTTAGGATTATTTGTTCTAGTTCTGTGAAAAATGGCATGGGTAATTTGATAGGGATCACATTAAATCTGTAGATTGCTTTGGGTAGTATGGCCATTTTAACAGTACTCTTCAGGAGCATGGGATATCTTTCCATTTCTTTGAATCATCTTCAGTTTCCTTTATTAATGTTTTATAGTTCTCAGCATATAAGTCTTTCACCTCCTTGGTCAGGTTTATTCCTAAGTATTTTTTTTTATGTGATTTTAAGAGGGATTTTTTTTTTTACATTCCCTTTCTGATATTTCATTGTTAGTGTAAAGAAATGCAATCAATTTCTGTATGTTAATCTTGTTTCCTGCTACCTTGCTGAATTCGTTTATCAGTTTGAATAATTTTTGTATGTTTTTAAGGTTTTCTATATATAGTATCATATCATCTGCATATAATGACAATTTTACATCTTCCCTTCCAATTTGGATACCTTTTATTTCTTGTCTGATTGCTGTGGCCAGGACTTCCAATACTATGTTGAATAAAAGTGGTGAGAATGGGCATTCTTGTCTTGTTCCAGATTTTAGTGAGAAGGCTTATCAGCATTTCACTGTTGAGTATTATGTTGGTTGTGGATTTGTCATAAATAACTTTTATTATGTTGATATATGTTCCCTCTCTACCCATTTTGGTAAGAGGTTTTATCATGAATGGATGTGGAATTTTATAAAATGCTTTTTCTGCATCTATTAAGATGATCATGTGGTTTTTGTCTTTTCTTTTGTTGATGTGGTGTATTACATTGATTGATTTACGTTATGTTGAACCATCCTTGTGACCCTTAGATGAATAAATACAGACTTTAGAAAGATGTCTGAGACAAATCCCTCCTACCCTTCCTTATTACTCAAATGTGGCAACAATAGGTTTCCTGTCTGTGCACTTTTCCTCTGATGAGGGACATGACACCCAGGAAAGGTCCTTCCTGGCATTGAGAGATAAAAAGCCACTGAATGCTGGTTAAAACAAACAGACTCTTGATCAGCAGTGCTTTCCGAGAAAGGTCTTGATCAAAAGGGAGAAATGTGGAAATTAATAAAGGAAAATCTCACTAAAATGGAGATGGGAGGCCAGAAGGGGGAGCTGTCATGCATATACCATTCAACACCACTACAGATCCCAACAGAAAGAGACATACTTTGCATCTCTGGCAGGAGGTGACACTACTTTACTACCACCAGAAGGAGAAAGAAAGATTTTTTTTCTCCTTGCCTGTCAACAGCTCAGCCAATGAAAAACCACTGTACTTCAAACTCCCAGTTTCTTTCAGTGGACTTTTTGCTTATAACAGCCCCTCCCAACTTCCCCTTCTCTTCCATGGAAGAGTTTCCTCTCTGTGTTTTGCCGGACTTGCATGTGGATTGCTGTATTTGTGCATCCCAAAGTGCAGTCGTTTGCTGCTCCTGAATAAACCTATTTTGCTGGTAAAATAACTTGCTGTTTTATTTATTGTTTTAGGTTAACAGTTTCTCAGTCCCATACAGATTATATTCATTACACTAAAATTTGTCTTGGTTTAGCATATTTATGTTGAAATTTCACTCACTTATCAAGAATGTGAGTGATTATTTTGCTGAATCAGATAATAGTTTTCCAATCCTGGAAGATTCTTCCCTCAGTATTTTGTGCTATTTGCAATGTAACAATGGCAAACAACAACATGCTTTTAGTTTAATTTGCATTATTAACATTTTCCTCATCACTTTTTAAAGTCTAGATGAGGGGTAGGCCAACTTATATCATGGACCCGATACTAAATATTTTACACTTTGTAAGCCACACTGTCACTTTCAAAACAATTCAGCTCTTCCATTGTAGTGTGAAAGTAGCCATAGACAATACATAAGTGAATGGGCAATGCTGTATTCCAATAAAACTTTATTTATAAAGATATGTGATGGGCAGGCCCCAGTTTTCTGAACGCTGGTCTAGACAATCAACAAAACAACAAATCATCAGCCCTGCTGCTTGCCAGTTTCCCTTGTGTCGGTACTCTCACCATTGGCTACTTGAGGTTACCAACAGGAAGTTATTGAAAATGAAATCAGAAAGGGATGCATAGAAGCATGCTATTTATAGCATTCCTACCATACAGATATGATAGACATAAATAACCTCAACAGTACAGATACTAGTAAAATATAATAAATAATTAGGAAGTGATGAATCCTGAGTATTTATTACCTATGTTTTTACTATCACTTATTTAATTGAAAGCTTATTTAATATAATTTTTATTAATAGCTCTAATTAAAAACTGGCTCACAAAATTCCTGAAAATTGAACAACTGGCTCTCACAAACCAGTGTTGGCCAGCTGATTCCAGACACCAGTCTCCTGCCAGTCCCCTCAGAGAAGTAAGAACCAATCAACGTCCTGCTCCTTGTACCCTTTCAAACTTTAAGAAAATGTTCTCTCCTGAAAGAGGTCAGAAACCTGGTTTCTGGGGGCGTGTATCCTACACCCCCATAAGTAAGTTCTATAAAAACACCTCCTCTTCCAGTTATTATTTAGACTGTCTGCCCTTAAGGTAATTACATTTCTGACCAAACCTGCACTGTCTTGGAACTTACAGAACCAAACAATTGCTCATGTGTTTGTATTGTGAGTCACATTTGGTCTAAAAGAATTCCTGTACTCTTTAGAAGTTTCTAAAATTACAGCTTTGCCCAGTCTGGGAACCAGTAACTTTGGTAGAAAGTAAGAAGGATGTAAGATAGTATGTGTGAACAGAATGAGTTGATCTGTATTTTCACTCAGCCCCAGCCTTCACAATGGAATCTTGAAAAACAACTGATTTCACTTATTTATTTAAGTCTGTTTTCTCCTTTCTACAAACCAATGCTTGGTACTCTTAAAGTTTGTGAGGGCAAATATTGTTAAAGTGATTTGAGAACATTGGCTAAGGGGGTGTTGGAAATGTAGGACATCATTTATCATCTGGACATGAATGTGAGGCCTTAAAGATTGTAATTCCATGAACCTGACATAAACACTTTAAGCTCTGAAAAAATGTGCTTAGATCATTAGGGCAAATTGAAACCACCAGCTGAAATTAGCTTTTTTAATTTTTATCTTCATTTTCTTCACCATGTTCTCCCTTTCTCCCTATGTCCTAAGTAATTGAGAGGTGATAGCTTACTTTATTCAGACATTTTCCTTTGTGTATCTTTGGACCTGGAATAGACAGTCTGTGGCACCCAAAATCACCACTTCCGTGCCTCTCCTTTCTCTGCTCTTCCTTTCCTACTTTGTACTTCCCATCCTTTTTTTTTCTCCCGTTCTTCTTTCTTTCACTTTTTTTTTTTTAACATCTTTATTGGAGTATAATTGCTTTACAATGGTGTGTTAGTTTCTGCTTTATAACAATTTGGTAGTGTATATATGTCCATGCCACTCTCTCACTTTGTCACAGCTTACCCTTCCCCCTCCCCATATACTCAAGTCCATTCTCTAGTAAGTCTGTGTCTTTATTCAGTCTTGCCCCTAGGTTCTACATGACCTTTTTTTTTTTTCTTAGATTCCATATATATGTGTTAGCATACGGTATTTGTTTTTCTCTTTCTGACTTACTTCACTCTGTATGACAGACTCTAGGTCCATCCACCTCACAACAAATAACTCAATTTCGTTTCTTTTTATGGCTAAGTAATATTCCATTGTATATATGTGCCACATCTTCTTTATTTATTCATCCGCTGATGGACACTTAGGTTGCTTCCATCTCCTGGCTATTGTAAATAGAGCTGAAATGAACATTTTGGTACATGCGTCTTTTTGAATTATGGTTTTCTCAGGGTATATGCCCAGTAGTGGGACTGCTTGCCAGAGTACATGTATACCCAAACAGGCCAACCTGCTATGACCTTTAAATCTGTTTGAGGTATTAAGTTATATAACAATGTATAGGCTTCTTTAAATAAGAGGCAACTTAGATGTGAATGATCATTGAATCCATATTTATTAGGCCATTAACTGACATCATCCTTTTTCTGTTTCCAAGTTACTTCCAGGTTCTACCTCTCACTTTGCTGTTGGTACATATACCAAAACAAAGCCCTCTAGCATTAGTATGTCTCTTTAATCATAAAATATGGGGAAAACACAGGATGTGGGTACTGGAGTTCACTTTGGTAAAGCACAGCCTTTGCGTGGTAACTCTAGTTCTCTGTATTCTGTCGATCCTAATTGGGTTCATGCGCTAGTCTCACGAGAATGCCAGCTGACCCATGGGTCCTTCCAGAGCCTGACCTCTCTCCCTGTTATGAAGACCCAGTGTGAAATCTGTATGCTTAATATCCCAGGTCTAATCATTCTTTTCTGGCATCGCATGTAAAGGTAAATGTTAAAAACCGCATCAAGTTGGGAAATACATTTCTCATTTTTAGTGGAACACCGTATTTATTTATACGGCAAAGCTTTTGTTGATGAGCATTTTGTTGAGGAAGGTAGCTGTGAAAGGGTTATGCAACCCTGGGTTTTATTTGCCCTTTGTGTGTCTGTGGATTGGAAAGAGAAAACACTTGCTCTTATATCTGCTAAGATTAGCTACAAGTAATTGTGGTGAGCTTTGCTGAAATTCCTCATCCTAATGATGCAAACAGCAATCACAGAGCACGGAGCTTCAGGTTTCGGAGGTGACTCACAGAGTCTAGCAATCCATCTTGGAAGTCTTAGCAGGCCTATTTTGGGCTGTTCTCTACACATGGCAAGGCTGAAGAATCCCAGGTGTTCTGCCTGAGAGCAAAGAGATAGCCTGAGGATTGCCCTGCGAAGCAAGAACATGCTCATTAAAGCAGGTTTCTGGTGGGAGGTGGATCGGCCCGGCAGTTCTGCATCTCTCCTTGAGGTGACCCCTTTCCTTATTAGAGAGGGGTTCTGATGTCCAAATGCATCTGAGTTTAATGAGTTGCAGTTCACTGGGGACCCAGAGAGGGCAAAGAAGTACCTGCTTGGTGAACCGAGAAGAGCATACTGTTTATTTCGTGGATACTACACTGTTTAAATAATGTAAAAGTTTTTCTTCTGTGAGATCTTTCTACTCCTTGGAAGTCTGAAATGGCATATGTGAATATAGGAGACCTAGAGCTATGGGATAAACAGACTAATCAAGTAGGCTGGATTTATGAATTCTCTTATGATAAAATCACTGAACTCTTTAAAATGATAAGATCAGCAGGCATTCATCTCTCTATCTCAAAGGAAGATGGAATAAAATTAGAGAGATTCTTCTCACAGGTCTGCAGATGGTGATTGGTTAATTAGGTGAAAAGATCTTTGAATAATAGACTAGGAAATTGGGCCACCGTAGTATTGTTTTAATCTGTCAGGTACTTATTATCAGCAAGAATACTTTGTCTTGCAGGACATTTTTTAATAAAATGGCAAATAAGTGTGCACCTTGGTGAAATCAAAAGTGAGAAATTGTATGTAAAAAGAATTGTGGATAGCAAAATGGAAATTTATATATGGCCAGAGAATAGAATTTTATACAAAATAGAAAGGATGTGATGTCTTTATAAGAATATGCATGATGACTACAGCAGTGTCAAAGCCCTCAAGAAACACCAAATGTGAGTCAGAAGCTAAGCTAAGCATTAACTTGGCATTAAGTGCCATGAAAAAAGATTTTTTTCCTTTGCCATATTTTGGAAGACTTTTCCATCATTCAAAAGTAAGTTTTTTTTTTTCTGCCAGTATTCTAGAAATAAATTCAAATACAGTTAAAGTGTATGAAAACCTTTTCCACTATTAGCATGAAAACTCAACTGCAAAGGAAAACTCTGTGCTTTTGAAATCAATGTGTTAAATATCTTGATAGAATCAATTGCATATATAATGTACAATTACATAATTTATGATATAAATTTGCTTTCTTCTGTTCAAAGAAAAGTTCTAAATCTTTGGAATTTTAATATAAATACTCAACTTCCTATTTTGCTATGGATTGTGTAACTCTAGTCAATTCATTTAAGTTTTCTTTGCTTTGGTTTCCCCACTGAAAAGTGAGGATCATGAGATAGTTCTACCCTCTTTATCATACTACACAGGAATCAGTTAAACTGAGCACAGGGCTTCCCTGGTGGCGCAGTGGTTGCGCGTCCGCCTGCCGATGCAGGGGACGCGGGTTCGCGCCCCGGTCCGGGAAGATCCCACGTGCCGCGGAGCGGCTGGGCCCGTGAGCCATGGCCGCCGAGCCTGCGCGTGCAGAGCCTGTGCTCCGCAACGGGAGAGGCCACGACAGCGAGAGGCCCGCGTACCATAAAACAAAACAAAACAAAAACCGAGCACAAGTAAACTATTATTATATGATGTAATAAATGTATTACATAAAGGTATTAGTCCTCTTAAATTTTTCAATTATCACAACTGAAAACTACTGCATAATTTTCTAATTAGATGAAATGTATGCGTATGATCTAAGTCATCACTGAGCGTATCATGTCGGCGGGGGAGGAAACTGATACAACAACATATACCACTTATTGTCTACTTTTGTGTGCCACGCATTTTACATGAACTATTTCATTTGACTGTGTTGACACTTTGAGGTAAATACCACTCTAAGACCTACTTTACAAACGAGAAAATCAGGACTCACAAAAGCCACTTGCTTATGTTCAATAGGAAACGAGAGAGACCAAGATTTGAACCTAGTCCTCTTTGATGCCATAGTCCAAGTTCTTCATCGCACTTTGTGACTGCTTCTCCAAATTTGGTTCCCTGTTCACATGATCCAAGCTTCCGCAATACTCAAAATACAAATGGAATGCTGCAGTAGTTGAAGTCAGCACACGATTTCTGAGATCTTCTCCCATTTCCAAAATTCACACTGAAATGCATATGCCCTTTGTCATCTAAATGAAAATAAACGTAGGAGAGTCTGTCCCTGGAGCTAGTAGGTGGGAGATATGGAAACATTGGGTCTCCTGCTTTAATTATGTGGGTTTGATAAGAAGATGCATTTTCTTTAGAGACGATCAAATATTTCCCATGCTATTCATGAAAGCTTCAGATAAAACAGTTATGCCAATATTCATTTGCCACTGCCAGGAAAAACATGTAACCGTGCATTATTCGGAAGTTTCTTTCATCTTTGGAATTGTAATAAATATTTTCTCACCTCTTCCACACAGGAAAATGCTATGATGGTCCAGGAAAATGACATTAGATGCATAAGTATTATGAATAATCAGTGTGGAATTAAATAATATAAATAAGCTACCCACTGACTTCATGTTCTCACCTAGTACACATTTTATCCGAACAAATATTTCAATTTTGGCAATTTTCCAAAACAATTATTTTAAAAGGAAATATAAATTAGATTAACTTTTAGAAAAAGGGAAACAAATATACTCTAAATATTGGGGGAAATGATATACAATGGTTATTTTTTAATACTGTTTTCTTGAAGATGTACATTTGTTTATTGAACATAGTTAGAAAATAATTTTTAAAACGTGTATGTAGTATAAATTGCTATGGCTTTCAACTAGGAAAAAACAATTTTTTCCAAAAATATATTATTAAATGTTTGAGCCTCCTAGAACAGGCTAGCTCAGTTTTGTTTTTTTGAAATATGCATATTTTAAACAGTAAGTTTCACAGTGAGTTCAACTCACTTTTGAAAGTGTTAGCAGGGTCCAATGCAGAGCTACTTAAACACCAGGGAAGAAACCAATTATTCAGAAACAACCACCCTATGTAAAAGATTCATCCAAGTAAGGATTTTTGTGCAATATAAATGAACCCCTTTTACCGAATGTAGACATTTACCATTGTTGTTACCACTTTCTCCCCAGGAGGTACAATTTTCCCAATGCTAAGTAGTAACAGAAAAATGCACAATTATTCTTCCTAGAAAAAAAAAACTGCATTCAATCTGTATTATTTTACTATTTTGCAAAAACACTGGAACATAAAGAAAAATACACCATATAAAATTTCACTCTACATAAAACTAGTCTTCAGAAATATTATCCAGCCTACCAGATGTTTTCCTCCTTTACTATAAATTAACAGTAGTGCTATATCAGGGATATAGAGGAGTTCGCAAATGTATTAAGTCTCCTGTTCCTCGTGTGTCGGCATCTTATTTGTTTGCAATAAATAAATGTATGTGTATATCTATAAACACACTAAAATTTGTACTTGGTATCTTCTAACTGCAAAGCTGCTCTAAAAGATACATTGTTTTCCCATTAAGCTAATTTCTGTTACTCCATTCCACCTCATCTTGTAACTGACAGCCAAAGAAAATGAAAAGATTCGCTCTTGTTTGCTTTCATGAGAAAATACCACTTTGTTAATGTTAAAATAGTCCTATAATTTTCCAGTTCTTTTTAAGTGACTCCGGAGAAGTAATCCAAGATAAAGACAAGTGTTGATAAAGTCTGGAAGCACAAGAGGGAACTATACAGGCAGGAAATGTCACTGCACCAGCGCTGCCTGGTGGTTCAGAGCAGGAGAGTTAGGGGTGGAAACACAGTCACGTGCACAGATGTCCTTGCACACACGTACACAGAATACACCATCAAGCAGATTCTCCTAGTGTTATTTGGAACTTCTTTAACAGATAGCATTCTACACCAAAATGTGGCTAAATCAGATCTGCTCAGAAAAGCAGAAAGAAACGTCTTTCCTGGAGGAGCTCCAGTGTCTGAAGCCTGTTGCAGTTCTGGTGTCAGATCAGTGAAGGTTCTCTTGCCCACTCCTGCCAGGAGAGCATGATTCTTTTTTAAAAATTTAATTAATTTGTTTATTTTTGGCTGTGTTGGGTCCTCGTTTCTGTGCGAGGGCTCTCTCTAGTTGCGGCAAGTGGGGGCCGCTCTTCATCTTGGTGCGCAGCCCTCTCACTGTCGTGGCCTCTCCCGTTGCGGAGCACAGGCTCCACACGCGCAGCCTCAGTAGTTGTGGCTCACGGGCCCAGTTGCTCCGCGGCATGTGGGATCCTCCCGGACCAGGGCTCGAACCACGTCCCGAACCACGTCCCCTGCATCGGCAGGCAGATTCTCAACCACTGCGCCACCAGGGAAGCCCGAGAGCATGATTCTTAAACCTTTGGAGTCTATTACCCCTTCTCAAAATAAGGCTAATAATAGTCCCGAGCCATCACTTTGGTTTTACACAGCATCTCTTGGATTGCACCTCGAAATGCTTTAGGGTTGCCCGGCTAGGAACCGTAATATGGGCTGTTATTGGTGGTATTAAAAGCTCAGAAAATCAGTGGACAGAGAATAGGTCGGTATCATCCTCAATACAATCTTGATCTTTTGACCAACACCGTAAACACTGAAAGATAAATTGATGTAAAATTAAATCTAGGGCAAACCCCCATATCTTCTTAATAAAAGAAGTGAAAACTTGTGACGAAACATACAATTTCAATACCATCTCTAATTGCCTTTTGCTTACTCTGGCTTCCTCTAGGAGGTTTTGATGCTATCTTAATTATCACTGTTGTTTTATGCCTGTTAATTAATGGTTTAAGTTTTGTACTTCTATCCTGAGGCAGTTTTATAAAGGGAAGTATTTTTAACAAATCAAAATGTTACCCCACAGTTCTTCATCTTAGCCGGCTGCACAGGTGTAATGGAGCACTTGGCTAGGTTCTATTCCCCCTCTGGCAGTCTGAGAATACTTGTTATGAAGCCTGGTCGGGACCAAGAGAGCATCTTAATGGATGTCGGTGATGAAGTTCTCTGGCTGACACCATCTGTTAATGTCTGTGTAGCACTGGTTCCCAAAAGCTTGCTTGGGACTTCCCATGATACAAAGCCATAGACTAGGAAGGGGACGGGGAGGTGCAGGGCTCTGTTCCAGCGCAGAGGCCACAATGGAGGCTTAGCGTGGGTGAGATGCTGTTTTGGATAATGCCTGCTACAGAGTAGATACTCACTGAATGCTCAACTTAGGTTAAATCGCTTTGATGTGGGGAGGAAGAAGGGTGGTAGCTGGGGTTAAAAATGCTGTGCGCTAGAAAACAAACGTATGGTTACCAAAGGACACTACTATAAACACAATCAACAACAAGGTCCTGCTGCAGAGCCCAGGGAACTATACTCAATACCTTGTAATAACCTGTAATGGAAAAGGATCTGAAAAAGAATAGATAGTCAAATAGACGACTGAATCACTTTGCTGTATTCCAGAAACTAACACAACATTGTAAATCAACTGTAACAGGAACAAGTTCCGTTCCAAGAGTATGTTCGTAAGTCCAATTTGTTTGTAAGCTGGTACTAACTTTGCGGTACCAGCTACATCCCCGCTGCTTTGACGCTTGCTTTCGGACATCCTGGGCTTGAAATAAAGATACGGTACTGCCGTACTCTATACAGTACTGTACGGTAAAGTACACAGAAGCACAGCCACTTGTAGAGGATGCACGCACGTGACAATGGACGCCAGACACGGGAGCGAACTTACGTGATTGGACGTGCGAATGCACATTCGCATCTTTGAAAGCTCGAAACTTGAAGGTGTGTATTAGGGAACTTACCGTACTTCAATTAAAAAAAAGAAAAGCAAGTGATACCCATGGGCCCATCAATCAGAGACCATCAGTGAGAGCATTTTAGATATTTTTCTATGCATTTTTGTTTATAGTGATCATATCAGTGACACAAAATTTTTACGGTTCTGTATCCTGTTTTTCCCCCCACTTTAGATTAATGTAAAATTTGTTTTTAAATGCTGTACACTAAAGTATTACTAAACGGTCTGGCATTTAATGAGCAGGCAATTGTGTATCAGATACCATACCTCTTCGGTCATAATATCTCTTGGCTTATTTATAATGGCATTTCCGTTCTTTCTTTCTTGGATATTTATTTCTTATTACTTCTCATTTTTAATTAGGGAATTTTTCCTACTATAGAAACAGAGATCTACATGCTAGTGAGGAAACAATAACAATTTGAGAATTTCAAGTGAAATGAAAATATCTCTAGGCCAGTAACTGACTTACCAGAGTCTGGCATTCTTGTAGCTTATAATTTAGGTATCACTTCCAGTTAAGATTTGTGGTTGCTCATTGCTGACCTCAGACTTGATCTTTAAAAAACATGAAACATGACAAATGAACTTTGACAGAAATATATTTAATGACTAGTTCGCTGACATCCACAGGTAAGGCAGAGAAAACTGCCAGTTTTCCAAAAAAAACTAATTTGCCTCTGGCTCCCTGTCCTCAGGAGCTCCCTGGAGGGGTTAGTTCTGTGCAGGGGGAGGAGTCCTACACAGCGTGCCCTGCACCCATGCCTGGCTGCGCCTAACCAGTGAGATAAATATTTACTTCCCTTCACCTTTACTTGTGCAAGATGATTTTAGTCAAGGGGGTGGGGAAAAAAATCAGCTTTGCAGAAATAGCTTTGTGTTAAATGCCCAGAGTTCAATATTTTTTTTAAAAAAAACACAGCCTCTATATAATTGTATCTCATCTGTTATTAGCTACAGGATTAGTTCTCCCTAAATTCCTTCCTTTCCACTTCATGAGTGTTTATGAAAGACCAGTAACTAGCCTGAATGTCTGCACAGTGGTATCAAACACAAATCCAGCATTTGGAAGACAGGAGCTCACGTGTACCTCCAAGCAGAGCATTAATTCCTTGCTAAGAGTATTTAATGAAAATGACTTCACTTAAATATGTTCAAAGACTTGGAAAAGACGAATTCCAAGTTTCCTTCCACACACAGATCCAAAATATGAGCTTGTATTTGATGTTTGGAGTCTGCAGCCTGGACTAGTTTAAACCCATTGTGGAAGAACATCAGGACTATAGAGCGATTAAGGGCACAAAAGAAAAACATTTTAGAAAATGTAATTAAGTTAAAATTCCATGCATTTTTGCAGTTGCAAATAGCTGAGTATTGAATGTTGGCCTTTCCCGATCACAGCATTTCATGACCAGTTTACATGTGATTAAATTGATCTATCAGATAGTTTGCAAAATACATTTTTCTGGTTTGGTAACAGGAGCAGTTCTTTCTTCTGTTCCTCTAAAACCAAGTTATTCCAAATGTAGTCAGTGGACCAGAAGCATCAGCATTGAGGTTGTTAGTGATACAGAATCTCAGGCTCCATCCCAGACAACTGCCCCCTAGACGATTCACGTGCACACTACAGTTTGAGAAGCATTGCTCTGAAACACAGCTAGGCATCTTTCTTATAAAGGAGAGATGGGTTTTTTAATTTTCAGAACTAATTATTAAAGTTAAGTCAAAAATGTTTTTTTAATTCTAAATTTTAAACATTTAAAATATTTTTTAAATCAACTCATGCTAGTATAACAGACTTCTAGCATGACTTTAATTTTTTTTCTAGAAATTCTCCCATACAGTTGGAGGTTCCTTACAATGGTCCCAAACAATGTGTAACAAACAAATTATGTTACAAAATAAGAGAATAATTCTTGATGACAAACCAAACAGCAACAGCTAGTTTTGTCTGATATAATATTTTTTAGTGGGCCAAGTTTATTATTTTGCCCTCATTTATCAAATACTTTGTGCCTTATATGCGGTATTTTCAGAATTTATGAAAACAGAATTATGCTTTAAATCGTCTGGCAAAATTCTAAAAAGCTTTGTTCAGAACAAGAGTAACGTCTACTACTGGATTGCTATTGTCTTTCTAGAAGTCCAAAGCCAAGTTGACGTTTGCTCAGTTTTTACTAAGGAAGAGTAATTGCTCTGTTTACTCTGACATAATCTGCCTTCACTTTCTGAAATAAACTGAAACTCCTAATGAATAATATGCTTGTTTCCTGAAGAACATATTATCTAAATAATAATTTAGAGCTATGATATAACATTTTACTGCCAAATCATGAAGTCAGATTTATTTGGTTCACTTACATAAGCCAATTACATATTTTGTACTTGTTTAAATATTATAATGCATCATCTTCAGCCCTTTAAAAAATAAATTCATTTCAGGAAAAAACCTAAAGGGTAAGTAGTGGTATGAGGGTAAAGGAACTGATGTTGATTAAATTGCTTCAACTTCTGGTAAAACTACAAAATAATTACACATTAAAATAGAATGAGCATCTCTGATAAGAGTTCTTCTCATCTGCAAATGTCCGTAAAAATCACATCTTTTCATTTTAAAGATGCTTAAATGAGAGTCAGTTAATTAAAGGGAAACTACCTTATGCAATTATAATTGTTCAGGAGTTATGCAAAGTTAACCAGCAGTGGTATAAAATGCATAACAATCTGTCCCTCTTTTTGTCTTTGTAAGTGATATGTTCTTGATGACAGGATGGAGAAAATTCAAAAGGAAAAAAGTGTAACCATGAGAAAGTATGTGTGCGCGCGCGTGTGTGTGTGTGATATTCTTCAAAAAAAGCATAGTTTTGATTACAGTTCTCCCTACGCAAAAACCTTCAACAGCTCACTGTTTCTTTTGAATAAGTTCTAAACTCTTAAATATGCCTACAAAGCCTTCCATGCTCTTGTCCTAAACTATCTTACCAGTTACCTCCCATTACTTGCCATCCTCTCTTCTCTTGGCTCCAAACAAGCCACTTGCTATTTCCCTAATATAACCTGGGTTTTTCCTTTCCACACTTTTGTTCACACTCTTTCTGTTGACTGGAATATTCTCTCTCCAACACCACTTCACCCTACCCCACCACCTACCATAACCCCAAACTGACTGGGAAAATCCCACTCTCTCAGTTAAGATGCTTATAGCTTCCTGTAGCAGAATACTCAACTAACTGCTTTAAACAGTACAGACATTTATTATCTTACGTAACAAGAAGTTCTGAGAAAGAGCCATGTGCTTTCTTTCATTCTCCTTTGCTGTCTTTAGCATGTTGGCCATTGTCTTGAAGCTTGTTTCCTTATAGTCACAAGATAGTTGCCACTGCTCCAGGCATTCCTTCCTATGTCAACAGAGAGGAAGAAAGGAGTTCCTCTCATATGCCTTTTTTAAGGGAAGGAAAAGCTTTTCCAGCATGCACTTAGCAAACCTCTGCTAAGGTGCTAATTAAAAGGAATCATCCATGCTCATTCTGTAGCTTCAAAGAAGGCAAGAAATATAAGCATCTAGTACTTTCAGCCTCTAAGACGGGAGATGGGCTGTACTATCCAGGAGGAGGATGGGAATGGCGACCAACGGTTGCCTCTAGTCCTCCAAAGCCCAGATCTAATGACGTTGACTCCATGAAGCCCTCACTGAGTCATCCAGTAAAAGTTACCTCTCCTTTGGTTTTGCACAACACTGTGTAGCTTTTATATTCACATTTTGCTTTGTATTCGAGTTATCTGTATGCTTGCCTCATTTCCACTATGAGAATGCCTCAATCCTGTCTTGTTCATCTTTTATTCCCATATCCTCTAGCATAGTCCTTGACCCTTAGAAAGTGTTGAATAAATATTTCCTGAACTGAAAACCTCACAAATTTGAACGACAGTTAGATGATTCACTTTAGCTACAGGGGGAAAAAGAAACATCATATCCGCCTCCAAAAAAAAAAAAAACTTAGAGCTTTCACCACATTTGCAATTAATACAAATGCTGCTTTTCAATAAGCAAAGTACAGGGGTAACAGTCAGAAGCAAAATTAAAAATAGAGAGAGGCTGACCTTATCCTCTCTGCTGACAAAACAAAAACAAGCAAAAAAACATCCTGGCAAATGTGCTGTTTTCTCAAGACTGGTCCACTAGCTACTGGATGAAGAAGACTCCCAAGGGCTCATCCTAAAGGGATCCCAGACTCAAGCCAACTTAGACCAAAAGGATCAGGGCTGCCTACCAGGAACAGAGCATTGAGCTAGGAGCATCCTGAGTTCCTGAGGATTTCATGGAGCAGGGCTGCCATATCACCTCTGGACTTCATATCTACGAACTTGTAAGAGAAAGAAGTAAATTTACTTCTACTGAGTTTTCCGCCATTCACAACTAAGCCTAATCCAAATTAACGCACTCGATCTACCCTGCAGACTGTGGTACTGCCAGAGCCTTTGGAGCCGGTCAGGGCCTCCAAGAAGCCATTGCCATTAGGAAAGTCCTCTTGAGTTAAGCCTCAACCCAGCTTGGAACTCGATTCAGTTTGAAGATGGGCCCAAACTAATTCCATCCAGTCAAGTACCATCAACTCTCTGCACTCAGTTCTCTTGGCAAAATGTTGGCTGCATATTGAGTTTCTCAAGCAAAACAAAGGATAGTAACAAATCGTCAAACATCCTAAGCGTCAACATTGCTGACTGTGTTTAGTTAAATGCCATTTTTTCCTAACACAAAGTCATAGGATTGAGTTAGGCCTTCCCAAGGAAAAAGCAACTTACCTCCCTCCAAGGGGTAGATGAGACATATGGAAAAATCTGATTTAATGGTTCTTTGCTTTTTATTTATGTTGCTATATCTTTTATTAAAGATCATCTGGCTAACACTGTGGCAGCCTGCACAAGCAAAACAGTCAAGTGTAGGGGAAGAAGAGGCAACCTAAAAATGCATTTTGTATTTATTCTAAATGTCAAAAATGTTGTTTCTTTGCACGGAGAGGTTATTTTGCTGATGTGACCAACAGAGTCAGTTAAAATAAGCTGGTTTGTACACGAAGATGCAGATGGCTTGAAAAATATCCTTATCGCAGCACACGTCAGGGAGAGTTTACGTAGACAGCAGAGGAATCCCTGAAGCTGGGCCTTGCTGAGAACAGTGGGATTAACACCCTGGAAGATACACAAGAAGGGCCGGAGCACTTGTTCTCAGTTTCTCCACCCAGAGGGCAACTGTCCAGCCAAGATTAAGCTGAAAAGACACAATAAATTATTCTAAACTCTAACAGGGAGAATTTTACAACCACTCTGATTCAAATGATAAATACAGACCTCGGATCAGATAATTAAGGTCCAAACATTGAAGAGAAGGCTTGAACTGTCTGATTTCTCTACATTGGTCTTATTATACTGATTTTCAAAACTAAGTGTCACTTTGTGGAAAACATTTCCCCAGAATGGATGCAGCCAATCGCATAAAACTGATTTAAAGCCACAAAGGAAGTCTATGAACCCATCTAGATATTGAAAGTAAAATAGTGATACTATTTGTCTTAAAGAAAGTGCTGTTTTTTTAAGCTGTTGTGATTTTTTTTTTTTTCCATTTCAGATTTTCAGATGGAATTCTCACATTGCTCTCTTCCATATACAATATCTTATTTGGGGCCTTATATTTACCATTTCTTCACATACATTAAATACCATTGAAATGTAGTGATTTTGTGTTTATACTTTAACATCAAAAAATGAAAACCTAAGGACTTTGAAACTGAAATTAAATTATTTGGTGACTTATCCATAACCCCAAATACCATACTTGTTAAAGAGAAACCTTTTATTTATAGTCTTAATTTCCCTAAGAATGTATAGCATTGTGGTTATCATGGTACGTGTGAGAAGAGAAGCAATATAGCACAGTGGTTAAGAAGTGGACTCTGGAGCCAGATTCAAATTCTAGGATCCTGGCTTCCAAATCTTAGCTCTACCACTTACTAGCTATGCGAACAATGGGCAGGTTATTTAACTTACAAAGTGCCTCGGTTTCCTCATCTATGAAATAGTCCCTACTACACTCTCCCATTAAGAGGACAAAATAATTTAATGTTAATATAGCACTTGGTGCCAAAGCACTTTCTTAAGTAATACAAAATGTCTCTGCAGTAAAAAGCTAATTTAAAACTCCCTATCTATATGTGACCAACTTACCCTCAGGACTATTAGAACATAATACCACCCAACACTTAACTTGATTAGCCAGTATTAAATTATTAAGATTGCAGATTTGCTCAAGCAGTCTCTCTGGTGAATTCATTTCTCATTAGAACACAAATCGAAGGATAGAAAAGATGAAGAAAGGACAGAGTATGAAGTACCCTGGCTGTTATAGAGAGCCAGTCTCCTCCATTCATTCATTCATTCATTCAAAGGTCAAAACCAGCTGGCCCTAAGAATTGACACACTAAATAGTGGCACCATCTTTAGACTTGATCAGGGAAATTTTTTCTTTTTGATTTGTGAGATAAAAACCAATATAAAGTACCATCTTACCTTAACTATTGAAACAGCCATGTATCTCCTGTCTCTCCCTACATCACTGCCAGACAAGTCTTTCTGGAGCAAAACAATAAGAGTCTGACTCCATTTTTGATGTTTGTTCTCTGATACTTTCAAGCCCCACTCCTCCCTCTTCATTTGTTGCCTCACATCTGGGCAAACCAATAAGAAGTGTGTCATGTATATAAATGTCAAGCCACTATGTTGTATACCTGAAACTAATACAATATTGCCTGTCAACTATTCTTAAAAAAAATTTTTTTAAGGGCCAAGAATGCCATTACTCTGTTGGATAACTGCAAAATGGACCAACAAAGACTATGCGTTCTATTGAGTGCAGAGATTTATCAACATGCCAAAGAGTTATTTCAAAACTGACTTAAGACCAGTGTCTCTCAACCCATTAAAGCAGTAATCACCATAGAGAGGCCCCTAACCCTGACAGTACTGAGTTGGGACTCTCTGTAGGAAGAAACTTATAAATATCAGCAGAGTAAAGTAGAACCCTCCAAAGTATATCCAGTAACCACTAAGTAGAGGTATGGGGGACTTTGCTATAGGGGGAGGAATCAGAAATGAAACAGAGTTCAGCAATTTGACCCAATTGTGAATCCAAAATATACTAAAATAATTTATCCAACAGAGCACTGATTGGCTTTTGTGCCTCTCTACAACACTGGTTCTAAATTAATTTTAACATCAGCTAAGATGCACCCATTGGCCTTAAAGGCCTTAATCAATACTGGTGCCCAAGTTATAGCTGGGGATCCCAATACATTTGCCTCCTTAGGTAGGAATAAATCTACCTAAGGAGGCAGAAAACCTGTACTATGAAAATTATAAGACACTGATGAAAGACACTGATGATGACACAAGCAGATGGAAAGATGTACTGTGATCTTGGATTGGAAGAATGAATATTGTTAAAATGATCATACTACCTAAGGCAATCTACAGATTCAATGCAATCCCTATCAAATTATCAATGGCATTTTTCACAGAACTGGAACAAAAAATTTTTAGTTTGTATGGAAACACAAAAGACCCTGAATAGCCAAAGCATCTTGAGAAAGAAGAACGGAGATGGAGGAATCATGCTCCCTGACTGCAGACAATACTAAAAACTACAGTCATCAAAACAGTATGGTACTGATACAAAAATAAACACCTAGATCAATGGAACAGGTTAGAAAGCCCAGAAAGTATGGTACTGATACAAAAATAAACACCTAGATCAATGGAACAGGATAGAAAGCCCAGAAATAAACCCATGCACTTATGGTCAATCTATGACAAAGGAAGCAAAAATATACAATGGATATAAGATAGTCTCTTCAATAAGTGGTGCTGGGAAAAGTGGACAGCTACATGTAACAGAATGAAATTAGAACATTCTCTAACACCATATTCAAAATAAACTCAAAATGGATTATAGACCTAAATGTAAGACCGGATTCTATAAAACTTCTAGAGGAAAAAATAGGCAGGACATTCTTAGACATAAATTGCAGCAACATATTTTTGGATCCGTCTCATAAAGTAATGGAAACAAAAACAAAAATAAACAAATGGGACCTAATTAAGCTTAAAAGTTTTTGCACAGCAAAGGAAACCATAAACAAAACAACCCACAGAATGGGAGAAAATATTTGCAAACGATGTGACCGGCAAGGGATTAATTTCCAAAATATGCAAACAGGTCATACAGCTCAATATCAAAACAACAAACAACCCAACTGAAAAATGGGCAGAAGACCAAATAGATATCTCTCCAAAGAAGACATACAGTTGGCCAAGAGGCACATGAAAAGATGCTAAATACTGCTAATTATTAGAGAAATGTAAGTCAAAACCAAAATGAGGTATCACCTCACACCGGTTAGAATGGCCGTCATCAAAAAGTCTACAAATAATAAATGCTGGAGAGGGTGTGGAGAACAGGGAACCCTCCTACACTGTTGGTGGGAATGTAAATTGGTGCAGCCACTATGGAGAACAGTATGGAGGTTCCTTAAAAAACTAAAAATAGAGTTACCATATGATCCTGCAATCCAGCTCCTGGGCATATATCCAGAGAAAACTTTAATTTGAAAGGATACATGCACCCAAATGTTCATAGCAGCACTATTTACAATAGCCAAGATATGGAAGCAACCTAAATGTCCATCGACAGACGAGTGGATAATGAAGATGTGGTACATATATACAATGGAATATCACTGAGCCATTAAAAAGAATGAAATAATGCTATTTGCAGCAACATGGATGGACCTGGAGATGATCATACTAAGTGAAGTATGTCAGAGAAAGACAAACACCGTATGATATCACTTATATGTGGAATCTTAAAAAATGATGCAAATTAACTTATTTACAAAACAGAAACAGACTCACAGACATAGAAAACAAATTTATGGTTACCAAAGGGGAAAGAGTAGGGAGATCTGCTGGTCACCTGGCGAGAGTGTGTGTGTGTGTGTGTGTGCACGCGATTACTCAGGATGAACTTTATCCGTGATAAGGTCACCATAACGTGCTGGCGCCTTCTAGCAAGCTACTGCTACCCACCACCTAACCCCGTCAGCCTAGATCAAGGACGAGATTCAAGGGTCAGCACAACTGGCCAAACTTCATGCAGTCATCTTAGTGATGGAAAATGCTTGATCAGAAATTGGCCCAAAGTGCATGTTTCTACGGAATCTGGAGGCATTACCAATTGTCTGACCAATGGCAACAACTCCTTATCCAAGGAGTAGATTGCCCTAAGATAAAAATCCAGGTCCACATAAACTTTGCCCATACTAGAGCCAAAATAAAAGGCCTCCTCAAGACATTTCTTATCCCTTTCAGAGTTCCAGACATTACTGATGGTGACCAAGGCATGCATTTCACTTCTCAAAACACATCCCATAGACTCTAGAACGAGACATTCAGTGGAACTTTCACCTTACTAATGGCCACATGCTGTAAGCCTCAGAGAGCCGTAATAGCTTACTTAAATAAGTTCAACATCAATTAAATGAGACATAGCCCATCATCAATCAAACATCAGTGGTGAATTATAATTGAGTCTGATTTCATCTGTGATGTCTGAGTACTGACAGCTTTTCAAGCCCATACCCACCCTCCCTCCACTTTTCTGTCCCGCATTGGGGCAAGCTCATAAGGCCCGTGAGCTTCATCCCTTGGCACCTGCTGGGTAGTTAAAACCACAAATACCCCAACTCTCACTCTGGTCCCACCCCCTAATCACAATGAAAAACAAAGCCAAGCTCTACCCTGCCAGAAAATCCCATATGGGAGTAATAAACCTTTTGCTACCCTCTTTATGCACGTGTGGTGTCATCAGGCTTGATATCCAAACTTATTTGGGGAGGGGATGTGGATCTCCCCCACTAGGGGAGGACCACATCTATGCGTGTCACTCCCCTGCTCATAGACCTCCAATAACTCCCCCACTGTCCACTGAATTAAATAGAAACTACTGATCATAACTACAGATTTATCTTTCTAGTCTCACTCTCCACTCCTCTCCTTGATAAACCTCATGCTTCAAATGCTATTGTTCCCAGAACGCACCTGGTCTTTAATTGCCTCCATTCTCTTTGCTCATGCTCTGTCCTGAGTTTTCTCTTCTACCCACGGTCTCTATCGGCCCTTCTTCAAAATCATCTTAAAGGCCAATCCTCCATGAACGATTTTCTGAATCTTCCAATTAGACAAGCTCTCTCCCTGCTTTGAGCCCCATATCACACAGTTTGTATCTCTGGCAGTGCTTTATCACATTCTACCCGATAACAGAGTCATTCACATCTTATTGTTCCTGAAGCTCAGGGGTTGACAGCACAGGTCCTGGAAACAGACCAAAAAAAAAAAAATCCCACGTCTGATTCTTGCTACCTGGTTGTCCTTGGGCAAGTCACCTAGCATCTCTAAACCTCACTTTTCTCTTCCAGTGAGAATAAGATCTTACACGTGAAGGGTTTTGCCTGGTATCTGATTCATACTAAGAACTCAATAAAATGTTAGCTATTATCATTGTTTATCCTCTCGACTGGGATCAGAAGCAATTTTATGTCAAACTCATTTTTTAATCCAATGCAACAACAGTATCTGGTATATAGAAAGCATTGAATAAATATCTATCGAGTGAACTGAATAAATGGCTCATAGGACTTCACTGAAATTTTAAAGCAGATTAACGGTAAGATTAGCACAGTTAAGTCACGTGCGTGAATGTGAATTAATTCTAAGAACACACACACAAATCATCTAAAAAGAGAGTAGAATTCAGGAAAACATAGGTTTGTCTTTAAAACTGCTTGCTAACTTGTAACTAGTTTCCCAGAGGTTCCTCCACACCCCATACCACCTCTCCCAACCCTGCAACACACACATACACACTCTTATAACTGGGTTATGGACTTCGCTATCTTCTAATTTTGGTATTTTAACAGAGAGTAGACATTTGTGGGTCAAAAACAGTGACAAGTTAATTAGCAACTTAAAGTTTCTTTCTGTTCAAAATCCTGTCCACAGACCATTCAGTACTTTGTTTAAGAAAATCATATAGTGAACGATGTTGTTCTACATTTAATATTCTTAAATAGACATCAAAAATATTTTTAGGGCTTCCCTGGTGGCGCAGTGGTTGGGAGTCCGCCTGCCGATGCAGGGGACGCGGGTTCGCGCCCCGATCCGGGAGGATCCCACGTGCCGCGGAGCGGCTGGGCCCGTGAGCCACGGCCGCTGAGCCTGCGCGTCCGGAGCCTGTGCTCCGCAACGGGAGAGGCCACAGCAGTGAGAGGCCCGCGTACCGCAAAAAAAAAAAAAAAAAAAAAATATTTTTAGAGTTTAGAAGAAAAAGATGACCCTCTGCTGCAGCACTTCTCATTCAAGGATCTACTTTAAGGGAAAAATATGGGAGACGTAGAAACACAGGTAGGTGTAACAGTGCTCGTGAGAACATTAGCAAGAATCATCCTATGTGTGTAAAATATGTGATTGTCTGCAGTACTTTAAACTATTAAAATAGTTTTTAATGGTAGTAGGGGATGATCACAACATTGTGAGTGGAAAGGCAGGTACAGCGTGATGCCAAAAGAAGCAGTTTATCTTGACATTGCGGCACTTTTCCTCAGTGATAGGATTATCCATGGTGTTTGTCCCCACTGTATTTTTAAATAATCTACGAGAAACATGAGTTAATTTAAAAATATGTCCTTTAAATGTTCGATAGCCATGTGTTTGCCATGATCTGTAAGAATGACTACAGAATGTGTCTAATTGAAAGATTAACGTCTTCTTTGAAGGCGTTTAACTAGCTGTATTGTCAAACTCACAGAATCTGCATTGCACATAGAAAGGAACGTTTGTAAATTGACTGACCTGATGCTTCAGTCAGTCCAGGTCTCCTGTTTGCAAGCCGTCACCTTGAAATGTCATGTGTCATGGTTCTCTTCAGGGGAAGAAAACACAAAGTTGTACAAATAGGACTGCGGGGGGCCAAAGGGAGGTCAGGAGGACTGTAAACTTCCACTTTAAAAAAGCCTATCTTGATAACATCTTCAGGTTCTTGAAAACATATTCTCAAATATTTACTTTTCACAAAAAATATTACAGTTGGTTCTATTTTAAGCTTTGGTTTCCTTAAAAGCAAATGTATCCTTACATTCACCAAGTCCAAATGGGGAACCACCAATAAATCCTATTATCAGAAAATGTCAGCTAAACTGCATTTCTGTTTTTATAAACACTTAACATACAGGTTTGTGACATGGTAACCATGATCCTGAATCTTATACCACATTTTCATTTTCAGTAGCCAAGCAAACCTAATGAATTTCCCACGTGACACATTAAAAGGCACCGATGATAGATTTTTCTCAAAATTCACATATGATGAGAAACCTTTTGTGATCTGTGGCCTGCATGCTGCAGGACGTAGGGACCGTCATGACTTTGGTCCTGTTGATGTGGAGACAGCAAACTGGCACGGCAGCAGCAGAGCTGCTGGGGTTTGGCCTGTCAGTCCAGTGGTTTTCCAGGGTGATGATGGTTTTCCAGGGTGATGATGGATTTCCGTCGATTTGGATTCCCTGTTTGGTCTTGGTCCTCAGAGGATGGGTGGTAGCCTGCACCTGGAGTGGGTGCCAGCCGGGAGAGCCGAGCAGAGCATGCAAAGCTGACTGCTCACCTGGTGACTGACCGATTTCACGGCCTGTGAACTTGGTCTCATTTGTTTGGTGTTCTCACCAGCTGAGCTAACTCATCTTTTAAGGTAGAATTACACAGGCTAGCACAGCTTTCCAGAGTTTTTTTCTCCTCCAAAGAAATATCACCATTAAATTTCCGAAATATTTCCTATCATATTATGGACTCAGAGGAACTTTATGTAAGCATATTCAGGGGTCTGAAACTAATTTTTTGAAGGCACTGAAAGTGAAATTTAAACAAATATAGTGAATGTTTGAGCACAAAGCAAAAACAATAAAACATATTCACGTCAATTGCCTTTTTTTAAATTAGACAAGAGAATTTCAAAGGTCTCAAGGTAGGTAATTAGCAATACCTACCACCATGTGGCAAAAAAAGAACTAGAAAGGGAGTCTGGAACCCTGAGATCTAGTCCTGGTTGTTGCTATTTAACATGTCACAATTATCAGGTGTTCATTTGTAGAATGGGAAACTGGGCTTGACACATTTAAGAGCCCATCCAATTTTGAAACACTAAGAATTCTTTTTCTTGTCAAAAATACATAAATCATATATTAAATGTTTTTAAATCTAGATGTTTTTTAACCCATGACAAAATTAGAGCTGCTAAAATGTTTTAAGATAAAACATAAAACCAGCCTGCATTTTTAATCAAACATGACTAGGGATGGAAAAATACCTGTACAAAACATCCTCAAGGAGCTGTTTTTCTCCTCCTGAAAGACAGGATCACCTAGACAATACAGAATATATTCTCTTAAACTAATTATTTTCTAGTGCAGTGCTGCAGTATTACTGAAAGATTTTAAAAATACATTATCAAGGTATTTTTCATATATGATCTAGAAATATAATTTCCTCCTTCCCTCTCCTTTACTGTGAAAGATCCTTGCACAAGTGTAAAAGTGAAACTTGAATCTCATCTGAAAAATGTCTGTCTTCACTGCAGGGTGCTGCTCTCTGAAGGCTGGATTTTGGAGCAGAAAAAAAGCACGGGCCAAACTGGTTTTAACTTGCAAACCAGCAGAAATGATAGGAAAGATTCCCAAGCTAGAGCTGCAAAGCCTCTGCTGTTCTAAAGAAGGTAAGCCTCCTATTTGGAACATTAGTCCAAAAGGGACAGAGTCAAACGGAATCCCTAAGGAAACAATCATAGTTCATTTGGGACCTTCTTTTTTTCCCACCCACTTTAATTAAAAAGTCAGAAAACAAAGCTGTAACTTATTTCCGATTAAATATTGAGATGAGCATAATCCACATTTGCTGCCAATCAAGGTATTTTAAAAGAATGTACCATTTATTTCAACCAATCCTTTCTCCACCTCTGAAAAAAAAAAAAAAAAGAAAATCTTGTCTATTATCGACAGTATCAATTTAAATAGCTCTTTTTTCTTTAAAAAATGTTATCAAATGTGCTTCAAAGAATCCTTATTTTATAAGAAAGATCTATCAGTCATAAGGTATAAATGTGCCTCATGGGTCACCATTGAGTCGCATGGGGCAGCAAAATTGATGATACATATATTAATGTTGCAAACTGAATTGTTACATTGAAAAGGGCGAGTTACAATTCAGGGTCAAATAGCTGTATTAGCCTAAATTCTTGCCACTTTAAATTGAAATTTATTGGACATTTTAATAGCTTTTTAAATTGAGGGATTTATCAAGTACTTAAATTTTTAAGTATTTTTCTAATTTTCTTCAAATGAAACTTGTAAAGGATAAATGAAGGGTGTTTTCTGCTGAAACCTTTGCTAAGCTGAGTAATAAAATGTATCAGCAACCAAAATAATTTTTAAAAATGGACTATTTGTAGGTTTCTAGGATCAATAATGCACAAGGGTACTAAGGAACAGCGTTTAAAACAAGTGCACTTAAAGTGATACTTTCATTTTCTTTTTGCCTATAATCCTTATTGGATTTATATAGCACCTATCTGCCAAGGAACTCAGAATGCCTTATAAGCTTATAGACTTCGAGTATTATGACTACACAATAACAAATGTTTTCAAGCAGTAATATTTTTTTACCTTAAGAATGTCTATTGCCATGTACTGGGGAAGAGCAGGCAGTGATATGATATAAAATTGGGAAGTTTATACAAAGGAAGAAGCAAGGGGGTGAAAAAGAAGCAGGAAATCATAAACTTCAAAAAAGCCATCACCTAATGGGCAAAAACTCGGTTTCACTGTATCACAGATTCTGCTTCAGTGAGTTAGTTGATGATGAGAAAAGCTAGACTGACAAATCTACCGCTTTCCCGGATGTTAGATAGAGCTCAGATTTTAACTGTTAGATTATCACATGATGAAGGAGAAATCATTCTTCTGAACGGAGACACTATAAATATTACAATTTGTTGTTTTCTACGATATCAGCAGACTTACCGATGAAAGCCCAACGGCAGTGTATTCCTAAGATGGTGTGCTTTTATTTATTAGATGTTTTCGCTATTTTTTGGCTATGTTTTGGCATCACCCTTAGGAAATAATGGCAGCCAGCCAGTTTATGAATTCCTGGTGAACACTTAAAATGTTTAATGGAATAATATTAAGTACCCTATATTTAACTTTTCCTTAGGTAATTATAGGATCTGACGTATAACCCCAAAATAATGCATACTGTTTCATAAAATGAGCCTTAGGAAACTTAATATAGTTAAAATTAAAACATCATATTCTGTCTGTCTAATCTAATCTAAACAAGGAACAGATTCAGATATTTTTAGCTCTATTTTGCAAACTTCTGAATTTAACTCAAAGAGGGAAAAGCTTTCTATGCTTCTATTGTAAAAAAGATTTCTAGAACTAAAGTACTGTCTAATCCTATTTCATTTATAAAAGTATGGAAACCTAAATTTTATTTCAAATATAAAACACTCCAGAACATGATCATTTTAAAGGGAAAGAAGGGCCCTAAGACTTACACAAGCACGTTTACCTACACTTTAAATTAAGCAATAATGGCTAAATTAAAAGTCACTTTATGTAAGAGTTTAGAGGTTAATGGAATTTACTTTTAAACTTACTTGGCAAATAATAAACTCTGAAAAAAAGAAAATCTTGTCTATTATTGACAGTATCACTTGATTAACCAATTGCTTTTATTTACACCTAAGTGTGATTTATTCTTCACAAAGGTGTATACTAACATAGAGTTTAGCTAAAATCAAAATGTCCCCAAATTCTTAAGTGCTGAACTGAACATAAGAATCTATGATTAGTTGAGCACTCGTTTGTAAACATAGACAGTTATCTCTGGTTATTTCCTCAAATTCATATCCTACCATAACAATTTTTAAAACACATTAGCAGAGTCTCTGATAATCAAACTACCCACCCTATAGGTTCCATTTTAAGCATTTAAAAAAATATATTCTCAGGAAAATTTAAGTTCCAATTTACATTATAACCTTATAAATTTTTAAAGTTACTCTTTTAAATTTTTTATTTTAGAATATTCTATGTCTTAAGACACTTCCTTTTCATACATTTATTTGCATTATATTTGTTTCGTACTCTGCTCTAAAAATCCACAGAACAATTTCACATGGAGAGTTTTATTACGTAAATAATTTTGTTCTGTCCTAACAACTTAATGAGTCTAGAAAAAGCCCCACGCTGTGAACTGCTTATCATACAGAACTCTTCCCTCTTACCAACTTTATAATGCTTTTACAAAATTGTTTAATGAACAGCATTAACTTTCACATGAATATTCAAATTCTCTATGTAAACCCTGAAAGGATCCACCATCTCAAAACTATCTCCAAAGTCTGTCTGTATAAGACACTGCTCCCGTTTCATTCTCAGCTCTAATAACTAGTACCTTAATTATCATCAGAACCAAGACCATTTAATATCACTGCCCCTAATCTTTTTTTCAAATAGGAAACTTGAACACAACTGTAATTCTTTTAAGAATCTTTATTGAATTTTTTTTGAACAACTTAGTTTGCTGGATCTCGATGCAGTTTATAAAAAAACGTCAGCACAGTTTCATATAAACTGCAATCAGAAAAGTAACTTGTCAAAGAAGTTATCTGAAGTTGCAAGTTATTTTTTGTAATATGCAGAACAGGAAGATGTAAGCATGCTCTCAGATGCAGGCGCTCCTGTGTGCTATGGAGTTACTTTGAAGAGCTTGCTAAGGTCTGCGGGCAGTTTGTGGAATGCAATCATTCTCTCCACAATTTAGGTACATGATAATAAAACTGATATTTATGAAATACGTCTTTTTCTCAAAAAAGTTGAGGCAGCTTTTGTTGAATGCTATCTGTGGGAGTACACTTGATAACCTTGAACTGTACTAAGAGAAACAGACAGCCAGGAGGCCATGTACATGCTGAAACTTGAAAACATCCCTCCAGACGTGTTGATTTCCCAGAAAAGGAAGAGGATAAAACACTAAGCACAGTTGTCCATTGTCTTACAGTAGCAGAGCACACCAAGAAACTTTACGTAAGAAGGGAGCAAACTCCCTTCACTGCTTTCACAGTCAAGGTCAGTGGCGGCTACAGTGGAGGGTGGAGGTGGATGGAGCAAGCCTAGGTCAGGACAGAAGCTGAAGTCTACATCTCATGCATAGCTGTCCTTGTTCTGTCCTCGCGTGGTTCTCAGACATCCGAATTAGAACTGAGGTTTGTTAACCTGGGGTCCGCATTGATTTCGTATCTGTAATGATACCCTTCCATGTGATCTCTGCAGGCATCTCTGATGTTATGCATCCACTTTTTTATCCCTTTGCGGTTCAAATACAAAACCAGTAGGAAAATGGCGCCTATCAGGGCTAAAACAATACCCAGGAAGACATAAGACGTCTGCAGGGATGGAGGGAGGATAGGGTCACAGTCCAGGTCGGAGCTGTTGAGTTCCAAGAGGACCCGATTCCTCATTTTTTCCGGGAACGCACAGGTGAGCCTGGCTTTGCCCTGCACTACCTCTGTCTCCTTGAGCCAGGCCACCATGTCCGCCATGTGGCAGTCACAGACCCAGGGGTTGTCGTCCAGGAAGACCCTGACGTGGGGCAGGCTTTGCAGCTCCGCCAGGGTGCCGTTGTGCAGGACCTTGAGGGCGTTGTTCTCCAGGTGGAGGCTTTCGAGGTGTGTCAGGTTGCGGAAGGACACGTAGGTCAGGCTCACCAGCGAGTTGTTGCGCAGGTCCAGGTGCCTGAGGCCGGGCAGCTGGGCCAGGACGTCGCGGGGCAGGTAGAGGAGGCGGTTGCTGACCAGCTCCAGGCGGCGGAGCCCGCGCAGCGCGTGGCCCGCTCGCAGGGCCGCTGCCACCGCAGCCTCAAAGCTCCGGTTCTGCCGCCCGGCCGCAGGGGGCACGATGCGGTTCAGGATCAGTTCCACCAAGGGGCTGGGCGCCGCGACGCTGGCGTTGCCGCCCGAGAAGGCGAAGGGGCTGAGGTCGGCCAGCGGGTTGTGGCTGAGGTCGAGCTGGCGCAGGCTGGGCAGACGCTCGAAGGCGCCGGCGCGCACCTCCTCCAGGTGGCTGCCGCTGAGGTTGAGCGCGGCCAGCTCGGCCAGCGGCGGCCGGCGGGCGAAGGCCCCGGCGGGGAGCACCGCCAGCTGGTTGCCCGTGAGGAAGAGGGTGCGCACGTAGGGGGGCAGGTCGGCGGGCACCTCGGTCAGGTTGCGGTTCACGCACTTGACGGTGCGCGCCGCCTCCGAGCACTCGCACGCCGGGGGGCAGCGGCCCGGCAGCTGGGGCTGGGCGGACGCCGCGGAGACCGGGAACGCCGAGGAGGTGGAGGAGGACGCAGAGGAGGGGAGGGAGGACGAGGAGACCCAGCCCAGGAGGACCAGCGCCAGCCGTGCCAGCCGCAGCCTCCCGTCCCCGGCGGCGGGGCCCCGGGAGCGCCCCCCCGGCATGGCGGCTCGGGTCTCCCCGGAGCCGGGCTGCGACGCTGCCCGCTCCGAAGGTTCGGGAGCTTGGGCCCGGAGGGCGCGGGCCGGCCGGAAGCGTCCGGAGAAAACTTTGCTCTAGTGGAAGCTGAGGAGGGCGGCCGCCGCCGCCGGAACTTGGCTAGCCCCCTCGCCACCGGGCGTCCCCGCCCCGGGGCCGAGTCCCCCGCCCCTTCCCTCCAGAAAGTACGCACGGCGGGTCGGGACGCTCAGCTCCGCGCTCCTCCTCCCGCTCTTCTTCCAGCGGCCGCCCCCGGGTGGCCCCTCCTGGCCCCTGTGGCTGGCGCCTCGCGCAGGGTCCGCGGCGCGACCTGGGACAAGCGGGAGAGAGGCGTGAGGGGCAGCGGCGCCCGCAGCTCCCCGAGTGCAGGGACCGGCCTCTGCCAGCCAGGTCGTCCCCGCTCGGTACCCGAGACCTGGCTCCTCTAAGCCCGTCCGAGCCTCGCCGCCTCCAGCGCGCCGCGCAGAGCCGTCCCCCGGGAGAGGGGCGCGCGAGCCGATGCCGGAGCGCAGAGCCTGCCTTCCGCCGCGGCCCCCACTATATATACCCTTCCAGCTCCCGCCCTCCTCCTTTCCCGCTCCGACCCTCCCCGCCCCCCCGAGCCGATGCCGGAGCGCAGAGCCTGCCTTCCGCCGCGGCCCCCACTATATATACCCTTCCAGCTCCCGCCCTCCTCCTTTCCCGCTCCGACCCTCGCCGCCCCCCCCCCCGTCCCCCGTCCCCCAATCGAACTTCTCGCTTCACCCCCAGCGCCTCCCGCCGAACTTCTCACTCTCCAGCTCCTTCCCCCAGACGCCCTGCCTTCCGGGGTCTCCGCCCCGCGCCCGGACGTCTCGTCCCGGTCCAGGTGAGGATGAGAGGGAGGTTTCAGGTTACCGGAGCATTCTGATCTCTCAGAACCCCCTCGGATTAAGTGGAGGAGCGGACAGCCGGCGGCCCCGAGCCCGCGCCCCCGCCAGCCCCTCGGATCCCAGGGCGTGCCAGTCATCTCCAAAAGGGAGGGGAGAGGCCGCGAACAAAGCGACGGCGGCGGAGCCCGGACCTGCGCTCCTCTCCGGCCCGAGGCTGGGGAGGGGCCCCGGAGCCGCCTTCTCCGCCCGCTCCCCACCGCTCACCTCGGCGCCGCGCCCGCCACCTCCCGGGACAACTCCCGGCCCCTCCGGAGTCGCGGGGACTTCTCGGGTCCGAGCTGCGCGCCGACTCGCCTCGCACCCCAGCCCCAGGCCCAACCTCCGCCGCTGGGAAAAACCAATCCGGGGGGCGGGGGAGGGCAGGCCTGCCGGAGTGGCTGCTCCGGCCGCGCGGCCAGCCTCGGCCCACCTGGGTGGGGGGACTGAATAAAGGAGGCGAGGGGGGAGTCTGCGCTGCGCACCTCCTCCTGGTGGAAACCGACGCGGAATGCGCCGGAAAGGGAGAGGGAATCCCTTCTTCTCCCCCTTCCCCGACATCCTTTGGTGGTTCCTCGTTTTGCATCCTGGACTTACCTTGGACAGGAACAAAAACCGCTGGTGAATCTCGTGGAATTCGTCCTGATTCGGGCACTTGTGGCAGTAACCGGGTAGATTTAGGCGTGACAGAGCAACGCGAATTGGCAGCGGAAAGAAGGGAGCTGAAAATGCACAGCGGCAGCGGTAAAACGCCCAGCAGCCTGCAAGGGAGTTTCGCGAGCCTTCCCACCGAAGTGATAACGTTAGACTGCCAACTTCAGATTTACGCGTAATTAACGCGTCCCTACCTGTCCCGCCCCCGCACTTCTCCGGATAGTTACGGAACTTGTGCAGGGAGAGAGCTAACTTTAAGAAGAAGGGGGGGGGGTGGTGGAAAGATTGGTGGAGAAGAGATTCACTCTTGATTCATGAGCTTTTCCCTTCCCCAAATTAAAAGCAGAAGGAAGAAAACGGCCGCCAAAGCGTCCTAGAAACAAAAGGCATACCGAGAGGACGTGAGTCACCCGGAAAGCGGACCCGCCCCGCTCACCAGATGTGGCAGCGATGTGTCAGTGCAAGTCACTTAAGATGGGAGAGCTCACGGGGTGGGAGTAGGAGGGAGGCCGCCTGGGGAGAGCAGAAGTTTGGTACCGATGTCTAACGCCCCGGGAGGCGCCAGGTAGGCAGGGAACCGAGAAGCTGAAGTCGGGAAAGGAGACTCTGAATGACTCAGGATAGGGGGGGATTTGTTACATCGGAGAGGTTTGGGGTCCTGCAAGCTCAATCCTTGCTCTCGCAATGACTCTGTTTCTCCTTTCTCCCGATCAAATAATTTCCCCGAGAGGATGAGAAGGTGCTGGTTATTCAAGCCTTGTTCATTTTAGAAAGAAGATGGCAATTAAACAGTTGGGGAAATTAAGATCTGGTCATATGAAAAGGATCGAATAAAGAATGCCGAAGTTTGTGCCTGTGACGTGTGAAAAAAGGCCCCAACTCTCAAGTTGATTCCTTATTGCTTTTGTGGGAAGAGATAGTCTGCAGAGCCAATAGCCAAAATGACCCAGACAAGACCTGGAGGGGTTGGAGAATGCAACAATTTGTGCAAAAAGCCAGTTTTGTTCACTTGTATCTTCAGCACGTTTATCTAAATCTCTTTTTCTTGTTTTTAAAAGTGTTTTTTTAGCACGAATGTGAAACACTTTGACAAAAGAATCTGAAAAGCTGTAGTGATGTTCTGTATCCCGATGGTGGTGGTGGTTACATAAACCTATACATGTGTCAAAATTCATAGAAGTTTGTACACCGAAAAGAATCAGTTTTACTGTATGATACTTTTTAAACAAAATTAATTACTCATGGGGGAAAAAAGCTGTAGTAATGCTGTGGCATGATATTAATTCTGGTTCTGCTCTGTTAGGGAGAGTGAGAAGCACTTTCGAATTTAGAAAGATACCTTCTCATCCAATCTTAGAGTCATCTCGGCAATATAGATACCATTAGTACTATTGTCTTGTTATTCGTGTTATTATTCTGTTTTACAAATGAAAAAACTGGGGCTCTGAACTGAGAATAGCTAGCATTGACAGTGTCTTTTACTTGTCAAGCCCTGTGCTGATCGCTTTACAGAAATTATCTCTTTTGTTCTTCCCATCAGTACTCAGGTAGGTTCTCTCACTGCGGTTTTAAAGAGGAGAAAAACTGAGGCAGGAATAAGGCATATAACTTGTTCTAATGTGTGGTGGAGGTAGGGACCAGGCCCAGATTTGTCTGCTTTTCTTAACTATCTCACATTCTGCCTCTAGGCACAATGGAGGAGTTTGTGCAAAGTCCTAGTCTGTATCACTTAGGCAGCACCAAAGCCTCTCCCCTGGTTCTCTTTCTCCTGATTTTCTTCTACGTGCCTGCAGCTGGCAGTTGGTTATGGCTGCTGAATCAGGACTCAGAAATTTGGGGTCATTTTTAGCTCCACCACTTACTCATTGTGTGGCTTCTGTATACCTCTGTTTCTTAATCTGTAAAATAGGACCACTAATAAAACGTTATGGCATTTCCATGAGAAGTGAGATAACAGGCAACATTGCCTGTTATTATCGTGTTCTTCTTAATTACTCGCCCTCTCGCCATTTACTGTGCACCCACCGTATCCCTGTAACTGTGTTAATGATAGGAATCCAAGGATGAATAGTCTTAAGGTCTCCTTCAAGGAGCATTGCCAGATTTAGCAAATAAAAATACAGGACACTCAGCTAAACTTGAATTTCAGATACACGGTGAATGATTTTTTAGTATGAATATGTCCCACGCAGTATTTGGGATGTACTTACACTAAAAAATTTTGTTCTTTACCTGAAATTCTAACTTAACCTGGCATCCTGTATTTGGTCTGGTGACAAGGGAGTTCATAACCTGGTGGAAGAAACACAGAAACAAGAGCTTTCAATGCAGAACATTGAATGCAGTTTAGTATGTGTATCTTTCCAATCTCTCTCTTTGTATATATTTTACTTCTGTTTTTGCTATTTTTTATATGAATGGATTCATAGTATATGTATTATTCATGATTTTTTTGGTTTTAAAACAACCACATATCATTCTGTGTCCATACATATAGGTATGCGTTCTTCTTTATTTTATAGACTGCAAAATATTCTGTACTGTGGATTGTTTTACCACATTTTTTAACTGCTCTATTGAAAGACATTAAGATCAGTAACTACTTTTTAAAGAAGTTTCCTTCAGCTGAGAAAAGCTTACTAGGATCAGTTCTATTTTGATTGTCTTCAGCATCTAATTATCCAGAATTATCATACTTGCTTTACTCCTGACAGCTTGAAAATTTTTTTGTGCATGATGCTATTTACATGCTCTAAAGCAGAACAGAGAATTTCAGAGCACATTTCCCCCCATTTATTCTTCCATTCCAAAATAAAAGAAAAGAAGGATCTGAATGTCCTAATGGAGAAGAACCAATCTAGTGTTATTTCATAGGTCATTTTGTAGCCTCCAGGAAAATGTCTCTGCACTATTATTTATTTAGCACATTGTTTCTGCAGGAACCGTTTTTCTTCTGATGACCCAAAGGAAAGTCATTCGTAAATTTTTGAAATATTGCTGCTAAATCCTGGGAAGGCAAGGAATAATGTATTTTTTTAATGATGGGAGATTATGGCTACCCTCGTAGTAACTGGAAGAGAGAAACCATATGGTGCAGCATGGACAAACATCAAGGTTGCTTAAGACTGGTTAATTTTGGTCTCTGCCTTACATTAGCAAAGGAGTTGATAAAGGTGAACACTCTCAAATCTAAAAAATTTCTCAAACAAAATCAAACATTGGTGAATGTCAAACACACATGTCATAAAACCAGGAACCCACACTTAAAACCCACACTTAAAATTGTTCTTAAAACCAGAACAATCAACTTGACAGTCAATTTGGGGGGAAAAACATATTTTAATTGTTAATGATTAAAAAGAAAACTCTTCTCTTGTGCTGATTTCATATCATCTGAGAAAGAAATAAGCTTCTTGTCTGAGATATATAAACTAAATGAAGTAAAATATTAACTAGGGAATGGGTTGAAAAGGACATATTTGTTTCATGAGTCAGTACAATGGGGGTTGGAGCTAGTAAATAAAAATATAGCAAAGACATTTCAGGGTTTATCAGAAATTAAATAAATACTAAAGAAAGAACAAGCTGAAAGGCTATAAAATTGGAAAGATTAAACTGGATGTAAATATGTGATTCTTCAAGGATGAGAAAACCTTGAAACGTAAATAAAACAATTATATAGCAATCTGCAGAACTTTCCAAATAGCGAACATTGCAGGATTATTCAACTTTAAGTGTACTTAACTTTTTGAGTCGTTACTGTATGCCCTCCACCTATTTGATGTTCTTGGGGTACAGAGGTAAATAGGATAAAAATCCCTGCCTTCAGGTAACTCACGGTCTAGTGGTGAAGGCAGACTACCTAACAGTTACAAAACATGGCGACTGCAAGGGTCGTGGTGGAGTGGGGAGACTGGAGAACACTTCCTGGGGGAAGTAATGCCTGAATTGCATTTTGAAGTGTTAGTAGGAATTTGCTAGACAAAAGATGGGCAAGTTGGTGAAAAGACTTAGAGAACTTGTTCAGTTCTAGAGACTACATGGGGAAGAGCACAGCATGCATTGGAGAGAGTGGTACAAGGCCAGATTTGAGACCCAGTGGGATCAGATTACTGCCCTCTATTGGAAAAAGTTTGATTTCATCCTATAGAGCTGGGGAGCCTGCGGAGATATTTAGCAGGGGAACGACGTGATCAGGTGTGCATTTGACAAAGATCACCTCTGCAGTCTGTTTGAAGGGTAAGTTATAGGCAGAGAGACTGAGGGCGGGGAGGGGAATTGGGAGATCCAAGTGATGCATGTTGAAGAGCTAAAGTAAAGCAGAGTTAAAAGCTGGACGAGGCAGGAACAGGTTATATAGACCAGTGGTTCTCAACAGGGCGACACTGCCCCTAGTGGGCATTTTGGATATTTGTGGAGGCATTTTCTGGTTGCCACAGTCATCGGGGAGAGCTACTGGCCTTTAGTGTGTAGAGGACAGGGATGTTAGCTATCCTGCAATTAGAGAGACACTAGCATACAGTGAAAAATTATGCTGCTTCCCACATGACGTTCAAGTATCCATCTAGGCATTCTTGGAGGTGAAAAACCTGATTGTAATCATCTCAGCCTAGAAACAACTCCTTTCTACAGTTAAATTGCAAATAGTTATAAAATGGTTTTAATATACACTGAATTTTCCAGGAATGCAGCTACCATGTTCATTGAAGAAAAAATATTGTTTTGTTTGGGACTCTACCAAAATTTTATCTCTGACAGCTATGCCACTCATGCTATTTGAGACACTAATCAACCCAACTGTATCAGTGTGCATTTTTATTTATTGCATTTACAGTAATTCTTATTTCAGAATGTCTGATGTAAAGACAAACTATTATCTTTTCACCATTCATTTGAATCTTAGTCTAATTTCTCTTAAATCCTAGCCTGTTTATAAGTAGGTGGAAGTAAATTACCACTTCATTAGATCTCCTAGTATAGTTATTTATATGTTATACTACATGTTAGTTAACATTTAATTATGCTCCTCTTATTTCTCTCTTATATTACAGTTAGTATAATATATATTTTAAAATTTGTGTGTAGGTATGCTTTATATAAAGGGGCCTTATAAAATACTTGTTTTAAAAAGTTTGAAAGTAACCTGTATAGATACTTAAGAGGTAGAATCTATAAATCTTGGTGATTTATTCAGTATGGAGGTGAGAATACAGGCATTTATAATTCTAAAACATGTCACATAATAGATAGTTTCTCTATTTTGAATGATGCCCAAGAGAAATCCTAATAACCCTAGATTGAAGAGTCAAATTTGACTGTAAGGAAGCTGAAAAATACCTAGAGTAAAGGATGGAACCGTGAATTTATTTGCTTGAAGAAGACCTGGCTTATTTGGGTGAAATTATTCTTTTCAAAAGAAATGGTGATAAATATTTAAATCAGCAGTGTTACCTAATACTCTTTTTCTAATGTAAATTAATTCAACTTTGAAGTTGACATTGAAGATTTTCCATTTCTCTAGTCCTTGCCCAAACTGGGTTCTAAACCAAAACTGAATTCAGCCAAGCAATGGGAACAGTTGCAATTGTAGCTACCATCCAAATTTAATTAATTTCAATTAAATTTGGTACAGTTCAATAAATGTTTACTAATGTGGCTTTTTTGTATGGAATTCACTTTGTCTTCCAAACAGAGCCACCGCCAAAGCCAGAAATTTTCCTTAAAAAATTTTCTAATCCTGGCACATTGACAGGCAATCTATTGCATGTCCATGGCAGAGGTTCAGCAGATAGACTTGGGCCAAAACTCAGATATTTGACCCAGGTGTCTCTAACCTATTTTACAAGTCTTATCCAGTGAGCTAAAGCACATAGGTCAATAAGTTGCCTGCTAGCACTGCTTGAAATATTCAAAGCCAGTAAGTGAGTATTTATCAGATTTGGTTTAGCTCCCCATATAAAAGTCCAGGAAGAGAAGGCTGAAAATATTGTGTATTTTGGAATAGAATTTTATCACATTACCTTGGCAGTGAAAAAAAGAATGAAGTTAAAGAGTTTAACTAGAGAGACAAAATCAAGCCAGCATCAAATCATATGGCCTGGGCGTCCCTGGTGGCGCAGTGGTTGAGAGTCCGCCTGCTGATGCAGGGGACCACGGGTTCGTGTCCCGGTCCGGGAAGATCCCATATGCCGCGGAGCAGCTGGGCCCGTGAGCCATGGCCGCTGAGCCTGCGCGTCCGGAGCCTGTGCTCCGCAACGGGAGGGGCCACGACAGTGAGAGGCCCGCGTACCGCAAAAA
>NC_041224.1:3109144-3121532 GCF_002837175.3 Physeter macrocephalus | reverse complement strand
ATCCCATATGCCGCGGAGCAGCTGGGCCCGTGAGCCATGGCCGCTGAGCCTGCGCGTCCGGAGCCTGTGCTCCGCAACGGGAGGGGCCACGACAGTGAGAGGCCCGCGTACCGCAAAAAAAAAAAAAAAAAAAAAATCATATGACCTGAACAGTGGGTGGGTGTTGAGTATGTGTTTTCTATATTTAATAACAAAATATTTTAATTCATTTTAAATGGTAGAACAAAGGAGTTGGGTGCAAAGGGCATGTCAGAGGATACCTATTATTGAACTTGAACAAAAGCCTGCTGGAGGAATGTGTGACATCAGGAGATACTTGAACCCACAAAATATTGGTGTGATGACATTTGCAAAGACGTGATATTCAAAACAGTTTACAACTAATATGGCACAGCCACTGACCAGTAAGTGTTCAATAATCAGGGTGCCACCCGTCAACAAGCAGTAGGGCTTTGGTGTTGCAAGCTGCCTGAATACAAGCAATTATATATATACTGAAGGTTTCCTATTCTCTTGGCACCCTCCACAGTACAGGCAATCATTAAAATTGTTCCATAACTTCGAAGCTTTACTCTAAGGAATTGGAAATCTTCCTTAAAACAAGAAAATAATCAGTAGTTATGAATAAATTGAGTTTATTCATTATTTGTTAGATTAAATAACTTTGGAGGGCATAAGTGCTTCTAGGCACTGTCCTGAGAACTGAGGATGCGATGGTGAATTAAACAGACAAAAGCCTTGTTTTCATGGAAACATTGTTTCCATCAGTTTATTAAATCAATTAACTCAAGTGTGAGAAATCTAGTTTTCTTTTTTAATTGAATTAAAATATTTTGTTATTAAATGTAGAAAACACATAACAACAGGATTGTATAACAAAAGCTTGTGTCTACTACTCAGCTTTACAAATCCTAATATTTGGTTTCTTTTTCAGTTTTCTTTTGTATATAATTAAAGTGAACAAATTGATAAGTTTTGACATATGCATACATTCTTGAAACCATCATTCAAGAAAATTGACATATTCATCACCCTCAAAAGTTTTCTCATGACCTTTTATAATCTCTCTATTCACATGTCACCCTCACCCCAACCCATGCCCAGGCAACCATTAATTTGATTTCTGTCACTATAGATTAGTTTGAATTTTCTAGAATTTTATATAAATGGAATCATACAGTATGTGCTCTTTTTTATCTGGCTTCTTTTCACTCAGCATAATTAATTTGGGATTTATACATGTTGTTATGAGTATCAATAATTGATTTTCATTTCTTTAGTAAGTAGTATGCTATGATATAGATATAGGACAATTTGTTTATCCCTTTACCTATTGATGGACATTTGGACTTTTCCCAGTTTGGGGCTATCACGTATGAAGCTGTGATAAACATTCACATCCAAGTCTTTGGGCATATGCTTTCATTTCTCTTGGGTAAATATCAAGAGGTGGAATGGACAGGTCATATGGTAGATTCATTTTTAACTTTTTCAGGAATGCCAAACTAGTTTCCAAAGTGGTGGTTATACCATTTTACAATCCTCCCCTCAGTGAAGAAGAGTTCCAGTTGCTCCACATCTTTCCAACACTTGATATCATTAGATTTTTTTAACTTTAGATATTCTAAAACATGTGTAGTATCTAATTTTGCTTTTAGTTGTTGCAATGATGTTGATCACCTTTTAATGTGTATATGTGCTACCTGTGTATCTTTTTTCATGAAGTGTCTGATCAATTCATTTGTCCGTTTTTATTGAGCCATTTATCTTCTTACAATTGAGTTTTAAGAGTTCTTTACATATATATTCTAGCTATGAAGAAATAATAATAAATTAGAGTTCTACACCCAGACAAACATCATTGAAACTCCTGATTTAAGGAAATAGTAAAGAATCCTACAGTTATCGAAGCAAAATTGGCACTGGGCGAGGGAAGAAAAATTTAACTGATTTCAGAATTTTTTCTGCTCTATTAGATGCTAGAAGAATTTGGAGCTCTATGAATAGCCTCATTTTAAAAAAATAATTTCTTTTTTGAAATATATAATGCATTTCAACAGTTGAAAATTCAAAAGTGGCAGGAAGGTAATACAAGGGGAAATCTCCTTCCAATCCTATCCCTCAGCTATCCAGTTAACCTCTCCACAGACAACTGACTTTTATCAGGTTTCTGTGTGTATCTTTCCAGTTAGATCTTATGCACGTGTATGCAAATTCCTTTTCACAAATAACTGAACACTGCACATTGTTCTGCACTATGTTTTTGGGTTTGTTTGTGTTTTTTTGCAGTACGCGGGCCTCTCACTGTTGTGGCCTCTCCCGTTGCGGAGCACAGGCTCCGGACGCGCAGGCTCAGCGGCCATGGCTCACCGGCCCAGCCGCTCCGCGGCACGTGGGATCCTCCCGGACCGGGGCACGAACCCGCGTCCCCTGCATCGGCAGGCGGACTCTCAACCACTGCGCCACCAGGGAAGCCCCTCTTCTGCACTATGTTTAAATTGAACAATGAGACTCAGAGATTCTTCATTCTTAGGGTAATAATGGGCAGATGGTATTCACTAGATTGTTTATTAGCTACCTATTGCTGTGTAATTAACCACCTCCAAACTCAATGGCTTAAAACAATTCTTTATAAGCATAGCTTATGCATCTGTAGGTTGGCTGAGGATTGGATCATCTGGGTTGGGCTTGGTTGGCAGCCTCTGCTAATCTGGGCTGGCTCACGCTTCTGCAAATTGATTTGATTGGTGGGCTCTATTCTAGGTTGGGCTTGACTGAAGCACCTTATCTGAAGACAGTTCTGCTCCAAATGGCTATTACCTTCCTCCCAAGACCAGTGGAATAGCCAAGGCAGTAGAAGCATGAGAGCAAGCAAGCTTAATCCATGTAAGTCCCTTTTAAGATACAGCTGGCATCACATCTGTCACCACTCTGTCAGCCAAAGCAAATCACGTGCTAAAGCCAAGAAATAAGGAATTAGACCCCTCAGGTGCACAGTGAGCGAGTGCTGCAAAGTAAAATGGCAAGGGGCTTGTATAGAGGATGGGCTGAAGAAATGGAGCTGCTGGTGCAATCTACCACAAACTGATATACCACGATTTATTTCAACAACCCCTATTAAGAGATTTTCAGCTTTTTGCTATTACAAGCAATGCAGCAGTGACTGAGTACACATGTCATCTTTCACATATGCCAGTATAGCTCTAGGGTAAATCCTTAGAAGTGAACGTCATGGTTAAAAAATATGGGCTTTTATAATTTTGATAGGTATTGTGAAGCACTGTTTGGAGATTATTGTAACAATGTATATTCCCATCAGCAACGTTAGGACTATGTTATCTTTTTTTTTATATTTGCCAATCTTTCACATGAAAATATAATTTTTGCATAGCTCTAATTTGTATTTTATAATTATAAATGAGGTTGACAATCTTTTCATATGTTTAAAAACCATTCATATTTCCTTTTTAAATCCATCTGTTCATATCTTTTGCCCATTTAGTTCTAATGGGTTTTTAAAAATTTTTCTCAATTGATTTATATATCTTAAAGAAACTAACACTTAACTTATTAAATTAAGGGCACATGCAAAAAAAAAAAAAAAAAAAGCTCCTATAATTAAAAACAACAAGCAGAACCATAGTCCAGCCAGTTCACCAGGGAGTCATTGAAAGAGAGAGCTAAGAAGAGCCCTCCTGAGGTCAGAACAAATCTTAGAGATGGCTTCAAAAACTACTCCTACTTGAATTTAATTGTTAACTTAATGGCTTACCTCAGGCTGCCATAGCAAAATGCCATAAACTGGGTGACTTAAACAATATAAATGTTTTTTCTCACAGTTCTGGAGTCTGGGAAGTCCAAAATCTAGGTGTTGGCAGGGTAGGTTACATTCTGAGGCCTCTTGTCTTGGCTTACAGGCAGCCACCATCTCTGCTATATGCTCACATGACCGCTTCTTTGTGTGCGGCAGAGAGAGGAATCTCTGGTGTTTCTTCCTCTTCTTATAAGAACTCTGACCTCATGGGAGCCTCACCCTAATGACTTCATCTAAACCTAATCACCTTCCAAAGGCCTCACCTTCTAATACTATCACATTGGGCTTTAGGGCTTCAGCATATGAATTAGGAATTGGGGGTGGGTTGGGGGAGCCACACAGTCATTCAGTCTATAACATTTAATTTATTTTAAACTTACTTTATTCAATTAATAAAATAATTATAAATTATAAAATAAATTATAAATTATAAAATAATAAAATAATTCATTTTAGCTATAAAAGATAGTATAAATGAATGTTTCTTCTTATTTCTTTTCTTAACTGATTTAAAACACAGTTGTATAAAATACTATATATATATAATTGTACTGTTGGGCCAGAACATATAGAAATGTAATACGTCTGTCAATAACAGCAGCAAGAAGGTAGATGGGAGCAAAGCTGTGTTGAGCTAACGAAATGACCCCTGATGGTAACTTGAATCCTTGGAACATACCTAGAGAACCAAAAACAGTAAACAGTAAGGTTACTATAACAAACTCTGTAAATATAAACTTGTTCTCATTCTTTTCTCAGCCTGTTTAATACACATAAAATTATACAAGTTAGTACTATTGGTGGTTTAGTAACATATATACATGTATCATGTATAACACTGATAGTGGGAAAGGGGAAAGAGAGAATAGCATTGCATAAAAGTTAATGTTTCTATATCACATTGTAATTAAGTTTGTGTAAATCTGAAGTATCAGTAGATTTTGATGATATGTATATAGTAAGCCCTAGAGCAATCACTAAAAAAATAAGTTTAAAAATAGTGAAAAAGTAATTAAAATATTACTCCAGAAAATATTCCCTTAATTCTAAATAGAGCAGTAGGGGGAACAGAAACAGAAAAGACATTAGACAATAGAAAACAAAAATTTAAATGGCAGACATATATCCAGTTATATCAATAATAATATTAAATGTAAATGGGTTAAATAATTCAGTTACAAGGCAGAAATTGTCAAACTGGATAACAAACATGATCCAACTATATACTGTCTGCAGGAGAAACACTTTAGATTCAAAGATACAAATAGACTGAAGTTAAAAGAATGGAAAAAGGTATATCATACAAACAGCAATCAAGGAAAGCTGAAATAACTATAATAATATCAAATACAATAGACTTTAAAATGAAAAGAAAATGGTACTAGAGATAAAGAGGGCATTTTATAATAAAAGTGTCAAACCATCAGAATGTTTAATAATTAGAAACATACATGCCCATAGCATCAAAGCTCTGAAATACATGAAGCAAAACAAACAGAATTGAAAGGAAAAATAGACAATTTGACAAAAATAGTTGAAGAGTTCAATACCCCCCCATAATGGATAGAACATCTAAGTAGAGTATCAAAAAAGAAAATGGAAAACTTTAACACTATATGCAAAACAGATCTAACAGACATATTTAGAATATTCCACCCAACAACAGTAGAATACACATTTGTCTGAGTATATGCTCAGGATAGACTATATGCTAGGCTATAAAACAATCCTCAATAAATTTAAAGGGATTATAATTGTAGAAGTATTTCTCTGATCACAGTGGAGAGGGGTTAAAAATTAATAACAAAAAGAAATTTGGGATATTCACAAATAATGAAAAAATTAAACACTACACTACTAAATAACCAATGGGTCAAAGAAGAAATCAAAAGAAAAATTAGAAAATATTTTAGGATGAATGAAAATGAAGATACAAACTATTAAAACTTATGAGATGCAACTAAAGCAGTTCTTAGGGGGAAATTTATAGCTATAAATGCCTACATGGAAAAAAAAAGAAAAGAAACAATCTCAAACAATGATTTAACATTCCATTTAAGATATTGGAAAAAGAAGAGCAAATGAAACCCAAAGCAAGGATAAGGGAGAAATAATAATGATTAGAACTGAAATAAATAAAAGAAAAATAATAAAATCAACAAAATCTAAAGTTGGTTCTTCAAAAAGATCAACAAAATTAACAAAACTTTAGTTAAACTAAAAAGAAAGACTCACTGTCATACAGAGTGAAGTAAGTCAGAAAGAGAAAAACAAATACCGTATGCTAATGCATATATATGGAATCTAAAGAAAAAAAATGGTACTGATGAACCTAGTTGCAGGGCAGGAATAAAGAGGTAGACATAGAAAATGGACTTGAGGACATGGAGTGGAAGGGCAAAGCTGGGGTGAAGTGAGAGTAGCATCGATATATATACACTACTGAATGTAAAATAGCTGGCTGGTGGGAAGCAGCAGCATAGCACAGGGAGATCTGCTCGGTGCTTTGCGATGATCTAGAGGGGTGGGAGAGGGAGGATGGGAGGAGGCTCAAGAGGGAGGGGATATGGGGACATATATATGCATATGGCTGATTCACTTTGTTGTGCAACAGAAACTAACACAGTATTGTGAAGCAGTTATACTCCAATAAAGATCTATTTTAAAAAAAGACTCAAATTACTAAAATCAGAAATGGAAGAGGACACATTATCAACCTTACAAAAATAAAAAGAATTATGAAATAATGCTATGAACAAGTGTGTACCAGCAAATTAGATAATTTTGATGAATAGAACATTTTCTAAAAAGACACAAGCTACTAAAACTGACTCAGGAAGAAATAGAAAATCTGAATAGACTTCTAACAAGTAAAGACACTTAGTTAGTAATCAGAAAAACTTCCTACAAAGGAAAGCCAATGACTAGACAACATCACAGGTAATTTCTACCAAACACATAAATAAGAGTTCTAATATTTTACAAATTTTTCCAAAAATAGAAAAGAAGGTAACATTTCTTTTTTTATTGAAGTACAGTTGATTTATAATGTGTTAGTTTCAGGTGTTCAGTAAAGTAATTTATATATATATATGTATGTTATTACAAGATATTGAATATCGTTCCCTGTGCTGTACAGTAGGTCCTTGTTGTTTATCTATTTTACATATAGTAGTGTGGATCTGTTAACCCCAAACTCCTAATTTATTCCCTCCCCTTTGGTAAGAGTAAGTTTGTTTTCTATGTTTGTGAGTCTGTTTCTGTTTTGTAAATAAGTTCATTTTTCTTTTTTTTTTTAGATTCCACATATAAGTGATATTATATGATATTTGTCTTTCTCTGTGTGATTTATTTAACTTGGTGTAATAATCTCTAGGTCCATCCATGTTGCTGCAAATGGCATTATTTCATTCTTTTTTATGGGAGATTAATATTCCATTGTATATATATACCACCTCTTCGTTATCCATTCATCTGTCGATGGACATTTAGGTTGCTTCCATGTCTTGACTATTATAAATAGTGCTGCACTGAGCACTGGGGTGCATGTATCTTTTCGAATTAGAGTTTTCTCCAGATATATGCCCAGGAGTGGGATTGCAGGATCATATGATAACTCTATTTTTAGATGTTTAAGGAACCTCCATACTACTCTCCACAGTGACTAAACCAATTTACCTTCCCACCAACAGTGTAGGAGGTTCCCCTTTTCTCCACACCCTCTCCATCATTTATTATTTGTAGACTTTTTGATGATGGCCATTCTGACTGGTGTGAGGTGATGGAGAAATGTCTATTTAGGTCTTGGGAACACTTCTTAATTCATTCAATAATGCCAATATTGCCTTGATATGAAAACCAGACAAAGACATCACAAGAAAAAAATACAGACGTATAGCTCATATAAACATAAATTCAGAATTCTTTTAAAAATACTACCAATTAAATTCAGCAACATAGAAAAAGGATCATACACCTTGACCAAGTGGGATTTACACACAGGAATGCAGGTTGGTTTAACATCTGAAAATCAAGAAGATAGCAATGCAAGACTTCAAGGAGAGACTTCCCTGGTGGTGCAGTGGTTAAGAATCTGCCTGCCAATGCAGGGGACATGGGTTCAAGCCCTGATCCAGGAATATGCCACATGCCGTGGAGCAACTGAGCCCGTGAGCCACAGCTAGTGAGCCTGCGTGCCACAGCTACTGAAACCCGCGCACCTAGAGCCCATGCTCCACAACAAGAGTAGCCACCGCAATGAGAAGCCCGCGCACCGCGACAAAGAGCAGCCCCCGCTCACCGCAACTAGAGAAAGCCCACGCAGAGCAACAAAGACCCAACATGGCCAAAAATAAATAAATAAATAAATTTATATTTTAAAAAAAGAAGACTTCAAGGAACATGAAAAATCAAGGAAACATTACAGCACCAAAGGAACTCAATAATCTTTCAGTAACTGACCACAGGAAATGGAGATCTACATATTCCCTGGCAAAAAAAAAATTGAGAAAACAATGTTTTAAGGAAGCTCAGAGAGCAGAGAGACAACTCCGTGAAATCAGGAAAGCATTACATGAACAAAGTGAGAGAGTAAGCAGAAAGATAGAAATCATTAAAAAGAGCCAAACATAAATTCTGGAGCTGAAGAATACAATGAACAAAATGAAAAATGGAATACAGAGAATCAAAGCAGACTTGATCAAACAGAAGAAAGAACCTATGAATTGAAAGAAAATTCATTTAAAATTATCCAGTCAGATGAGAAAAAAAGAGTGGAGAAAGCCTACGTGAGTTATGGGGCACCATCAAAGAAACAATATTTGCAGTTTGGGAGTCCCAGAAGGAGAAGAGAGAGAGAAGGGATCAGAAGGCTTTTTAAATAAATAATGCCTGAAAGTTTCCCAAATCTGGGCAGAGATATGGGCATCCAGCTACCTAAGGCACATAAATCCCCCTAGAGATTCAACCAAAAGAAGAATCACAGTGTCATAAAACTGTCAAAAGTCAAAGACAAATAGAGTATTTGAAAGCATCAAGAGAGAAGAAACTCCTCTCATACAAGGGAACCCCCATCAAGCTATGAGTGGATTTCGCAGCAGAAACCTTGCAGCAGAAACCTTGCAGGCCAGGGGAGAGTGAGATGATATATTCAAAGTGCTGAAAGAAAAAAAAATGCCAATAGGAACACTTTGCACAGTAAAGCTGTCCTTCAGAAATGAAGGAAAATTAAAGACTTTCTCAGACAAACTAAAGCTGAGAGAGTTCATTACCACTACCCCTGCCTTACAAGAAATGCTAAAGGGATTTCTTCACACTGAAATGAAAGGACACTAATTAGTAACATGACAACATATGAAAATGCAAAGCACACTGGTAAAAGTAAGTATATAGTCAAGTTCAGAATACTCTTAACATTTTGCTGATGATATGATGATATGTAAATCCCTTAACTCTAGTATAAAAGTTAAAAGACAAAAATATTAAAAATAACTATAGTTACAGTAATTTTAATGGATACACAACATTAAAATAGTAAATTTTGACATCAAAAACATAAAATGGGAGGAGGAAGTAAAAGGGTAGAGTTTTGTAACTGAAGTTAAGCAACTGAAGTTAACTTATCATCTTAAAATAGACTGTTAATCACTGTAAGAGGTTTATGTAAGCCTCATGGTAACCACAAAGCAAAAACCCATAGTAGATAGAGAAAAAGAGAAAGGAATCAAAGTACACCAGTACATAAAATCATCAAATCACAAAGAAAGACAGCAAGAAAGAAAGGAACAAAGGAACTACAAAACATTCCAAAAAAGCATTAACAAGGTGGCAATAGTAAGTCCTTAGCTATCAACAATTACTTTAAATGTAAATAAATTAAATTTTCCAATCAAAAGACATAGAGTCACTGAATGGATAAAATAAGAACAATATCCAACTGTGTGATGCCTACAGAAGACTCATTTCAGGTTTAAGGACTCATTTCAGGCTGACAGTGAAGGGACGAAAAAAGGCATTCCATGTAAATGGAAATCAAAAGAGAACAGAGACAGTTACACTTATATCAGAAAAAATAAACTTTAAGTCAAAAACTCTAACAAGAGACAAAGGAGGTCATTATATTATGATAAAGGGGTCAATTCATCCATATAATATAACATTTGTAAATATATATGCACCCTCACTGGGACACCTAATCATATTAAGCAAATTTTAACAGATCTGAAGGGAGAAATAGATGGCAATGCAGTAAGAGTCAGGGACTTCAATACCCCACTTTCGACAATGGAGAAATCATCCAGACAGAAAAGTAATAGGGAAACATTGGACTTGTACTACACTTCTGACCTAATGGACATAAAAGATAAATACAGAATATTCCATCCAAAAGCAACAGAATACAGTTTCTTCTCAAGCCCACATGGAACATCTCTGGGAGAGATCATATGTTAGACCAAATAAGACATAACAAACTTAAGAAGACTGAAATCATGCCAAGTATTTTTTTCCAAACACAATGGTATGAAACCAGAAATCAATAACAGGAAGAAAGCTAGAAATTTTACAAATATGTGCAAATTATGTGCTCCTGAACAATCAGTGGGTCAAAGAAAAGATCAAAAGGGGAAAGCAAAAATATAGTCTTAAAATGAACTGGAAACACGTCAAACAGTTACAATAGCAATTTTGATTAAAGACTTGGCAAAGGACCTAAGTAGACATTTTTGCAAAGAGGACATACAAGTGACCAGCAGGTACATGAACAGTGCTCAACATCACTAATCATCAGGAAAACGCGAATCAAAGCCACAATGAGATATCGCTTCACATTAGTTAGCTTTTATCAAAAAGATAAGAGCTAACAAGTCCTAGTAAGGATGTGGAGAAAAGGGAGCCCTTGTACACTGTTGGTGGGAATGTAAATTGGTGCAGCCATTATGGAAAATGAAAAAATGAAAAAAAATCCCTTGTTCACGTATTACAAGACTTAATATTAAGATGGCAATATTCCACAAATTGATCTACTGATTCAAAACAATCCTATTAAATTGTCATTTGAGATTTTTTTATAGAAATTGACAAGTTGATCCTAAAAGTATTAAAGAAATGCAAGGGACCCAGAACAGCCAAAATAATCTTGAAAAAGAACGAAGTTGGAGGATTTACACACCTGACAACTTCAGATCATATTATACAGCTGCTTTAATCAAGAGAATATGGTGATGCAGACATAGAGAACAGACCTGTGGTTGCCAAGGGGGAAGGGGAGTGTGGGAGGGACAGAGTGGGAGTTTGGGGTTAGCAAATGCAAACTATTATGTATATAACGGATAAACAACAGGGTCCTACTGTATAGCACAGGGAACTATATTCAGTATCCTGTGATAAACCATAATGGAAAAGAATATTAAAAAGAATGTATATATATGTATAACTGAATCACTTTGCTGTACAGGAGAAATTAACACAACATTGTAAATCAACTATACTCCAATTAAAAAAAAAGTGTGGTGATGGCATGAGGATAGACTTATAGATCAGTGAGATAGAACTGAGAGTCCATATATAAACCCTCACCTTTAAGTTTGGTTGGTTACCAAGACCATTCAACAGGGAAAGAATTATCTTTCAATAAGTGGTGCTGGGACAACTAGATATCCACATGCAAATGAAATGAAGTTGGTCTCCTTCCTTACATATGTACAAAAAAGTTAACTCCAGGTGGATCGTAGAAGTAAATGTAAGAGCTAAAACTAAAAAACTCTTAGAAAAAACATAGGAGTATATCTTCGTGATATTGGGTTAGGGAAAGTCTTTTATTTTTATTTTTAAAAATTTTTTATACACCATTCTTATTAGTCATCAGTTTTATACACATCAGTGTATACATGTCAATCCCAATCGTCCAGTTCATCACACCACCACCACCACCACCACCACCACCATCACCACCACCACCACCACCACCACCACCCTGCCGCGATCCCCCCCTTGGTGTCCATACGTTTGTTCTCTATGTCTGTGTCTCAATTTCTGCCCTGCAAACCGGTTCATCTGTACCATTTTTCTAGGTTCCACATATATGCGTTAATATACGATATTTGTTTTCCTCTTTCTGGTTTACTTCACTCTGTGTGACAGTCTCTAGATGCATCGACGTCTCAACAAATGACTCAATTTTGTTCCTTTTTATGGCTGAGTAATATTCCATTGTATATATGTACCACATCTTCTTTATCCATTTGTCTGTCTGTGGGCATTTAGCTTGCTTCCATGACCTGGGTATTGTAAATAGTGCTGCAATGAACATTGGGGTCCATGTGTCTTTTTAAATTATGATTTTCTCTGCGTATATGCCCAGTAGTGGGATTGCTGGGTCATATGGTAATTCTATTTTTAGTTTTTTAAGGAACCTCCATACTGTTCTCCAGAGTGGCTGTATCAATTTACATTCCCACCAACAGTGCAAGAGGGTTCCCTTTTCTCCACACCCTCTCCAGCATTTATTGTTTGTAGATTTTCTGATGATGCCCATTCTAACTGGTGTGAGGTGATACCTCATTGTAGTTTTGATTT
>NC_041224.1:3106973-3108872 GCF_002837175.3 Physeter macrocephalus | reverse complement strand
TTGTATATCCTTGCCTCCTTTGTCATAGATTAGTTGTCCACAGGTGTGTGGGTTTATCTCTGGGCTTTCTATCCTGTTCCATTGATCTGTATCTCTGTTTTTGTGCCAGTACCATATTGTCTTGATTACTGTAGCTTTCTAGTATACTCTAAAGTCAGGGAATCTGATTCCTCCCACTCCATTTTTTTTTCCCTCAAGACTGCTTTGGGTATTCGGGGTCTTTTGTGTCTCCATACAAATTTTAAAATTTTTTGTTTCTACTTCCATAAAAAATGCCATTGGTAATTTGATAGGGATTGCATTGAATCTGTAGATTGCTTTGGGTAGTATAGTCACTTTCACAATATTGATTCTTCCAATCCAAGAACATGGTATAGCTCTCCATCTGTTGGTATCATCTTTAATTTCTTTCATCAGTGTCTTACAGTTTACTGAGTACAGGTCTTTTACTTCCTTAGGTAGGTTTATTCCTAGGTATTTTATTCTTTTTGCTGCAATGGCAAATGGGAGTGTTTCCTTAATTTCTCTTTCAGATTTTTCATCATTAGTGTATAGGAATGCAAGAGATTTCTGTGCATTAATTTTGTATCTTGCAACTTTACCAAATTCATTGATTAGCTCTAGTAGTTTTCTGGTGGCATTTTTAGGATTCTCTATGTATAGTATCATATCATCTGCAAACAGTGACAGTTTTACTTCTTCTTTTCCAATTTGTATTCCTTTTATTTCTTTTTCTTCTCTGATTGTCGTGGCTAGGACTTCCAAAACTATGTTGAATAATAGTGGTGAGAGTGGACATCCTTGTCTTGGTTCCTGATCTTAGAGGAAATCCTTTCAGTTTTTCACCATTGAGGATGATGTTTGCTGTGGGTCTGTTGTATATGGGCTTTCTTATGTTGAGGTAGGTTCCCTCTATGCCCACTTTCTGGAGAGTTTTTATCATAAATGGGTGTTGAATTTTGTCAAAAGCTTTTTCTGCATCTATTGAGATGATCATATGGTTTTTATTCTTCAGTTTGTTTATATGGTCTATCACATTGCTTGATTTGCATATATTGAGGAATCCTTGCATCCCTGGGATAAATCCCACTTGCTCATGGTGTATGATCCTTTTACTGTGTTGTTGGATTCTGTTTGCTAGTATTTTGTTGAGGATTTTTGCATCTATATTCATCAGTGATATGGGTCTGTCATTTTCTTTTTTTGTAGTATCTTTGTCTGGTTTTGCTATCAGGGTGATGGTGGCCTCATAGAATGAGTTTGGGAGTGTTCCTTCCTCCGCAATTTTTTGGATGAGTTTGAGTAGGATGGGTGTTAGCTCTTCTCTAAGTGTTTGATAGAATTCACCTGTGAAGCCATCTGGTCCTCGACTTTTGTTTGTTGGAGGATTTTTAATCACCGTTTCAATTTCATTACTTGTGATTGATCTGTTCATATTTTCTATTTCTTCCTGTTTCAGTCTTGGAAGGTTATACCTTTCTAAGAATGTGTCCATTTCTTCCAGGTTGTCTATTTTATTGGCATAGAGTTGCTTGTAGGAGTCTCTTAGGATGCTTTGTATTTCTCCAGTGTCTGTTATAGCTACTCCTTTTTCATTTCTAATTTTATCGATTTGAGTGCTCTCCCTGTTTTTCTTGATGAGTTTGGCTAATGGTTTATCAATTTTGTTTATCTTCTCAAAGAACCCCTTTTAGTTTTATTGATCTTTGCTACTGTTTTCTTTGTTTCTATTTCATTTATTTCTGCTCTGATTGTTATGATTTCTTTCCTTCTGCCAACTTTGTGTTTTGTTTGTTTTTCTTTCTCTAGTCCCTTTAGGTGTAATGTTAGATTGTTTATTTGAGATTTTTCTTGTTTCTTGAGGTAGGCTTGTATAGCTATAAACTTCCCTCTTAGAAC
>NC_041224.1:3104035-3106414 GCF_002837175.3 Physeter macrocephalus | reverse complement strand
TCTTTTATAGCTGTTAGCAGTTGCCTTATGTATTGAGGTGCTCCTGTGATGGGTGCATATATATTTATAAATGTTATATCTTCTTGGATTAATCTCTTGATCGTCATGTAGAGTCCTTTCTTATCTCTTGTAGCATTCTTTATTTTAAAGTCTATTTTATCTGATATGAGTATTGCTACTCCAGCTTTCTTTTGATTTCCCTTTGCACAGAATATCTTTTTCCATCCCCTCACTTTCAGTTTGTATGTGTCCCTAGTTCTGAAGTGGGTCTCTTGTAGACAGCATATATATGGGTCTTGCTTTTGTATCCATTTAGCCAGTCTGTGTCTTTTGGTTGGGGCATTTAATCCATTTACATTTAAGGTTGTTATCAATATGTATGTTCCTATTACCATTTTCTTAATTGTTTTGGGTTTGTTTTTGTGGGTCTTTTTTTCCTCTTGTGTTTTCTGCTTAGAAATCTGAATGAGATCCTTGCTGGGTAGAGTAATCTTGGTTGTAGGTTCTTCCCTTTCATCACTTTAAGTATATCATGCCACTCCCTTCTGGCTTGTAGAGTTTCTGCTGAGAAATCAGCTGTTAACCTTATGGAAATTCCCTTGTATGTTATTTGCCATTTTTCCCTTGCTGCTCTCAATAATTTTTCTTTGTCTTTAACTTTTGCCGGTTTGATTACTATGTGTCTTCACATGTTTCTCCTTGGGTTTATCCTGTATGGGACTCTCTACTTCCTGGACTTGGGTGGCTCTTTCCTTTCCCATGTTAGGGAAGTTTTTGACTATTATCTCTTCAAATATTTTCTTGGGTCCTTTCTCTCTCTCTTCTCCTTCTGGGACCCCTATAATGCAAATTTTGTTGCGTTTAGTGTTGTCCTAGAGGTCTCTTAGGCTGTCTTCATTTCTTTTCATTGTTTTTTCTTTATTCTGTTCTGCAGCAGTGAATTCCACCATTCTGTCTTCCAGGTCACTTATCCGTTCTTCTGCCTCAGTTATTTTCCTGTTGATTCCTTCTAGTGTAGTTTTCATTTCAGTTATTGTATTGTTCATCTCTGTTTGTTTGTTCTTTAATTCTTCTAGGTCTTTGTTAAACATTTCTTGCATCTTCTCGATCTTTACCTCCATTCTTTTTCCGAGGTCCTCGATCATTTTCACTATCATTATTCTGAATTCTTTTTCTGGAAGGTTGCCTATCTCCACTTCATTTAGTTATTTTTCTGTGGTTTTATCTTGTTCCTTCATCTGGTACATAGCCCTCTGCCTTTTCATGTGGTTTTTGTTCCACACGCTGCAGGATTATAATTCTTCTTGCTTCTGCTGTCTGCCCTCTCAGGGAAAGTCTTTTAGATATGACACCAGAAGTACAAACAATAACAAAAATGTATATTAATTGAATTTCATGAAAACTAAAAACTTTTATGCTTCAAAGAACACTATCAAGAAAATGAAAAGATAACTCCCAGAATGGGAGAAAACATGTATAAATCATGTATCTGATAATGGATTTATATCTAGAATATGCAAGGAACTCTTACAACTCAATAACAAGAAGACAAACCTACTTTTTAAATGGCCAAAGTATCCGAATTGACATTTCTCCAAAGAAGATATATCAGTACAGATAGTGAGTAAGCCTTTGAAAAGATGCTCAATATCATTAGCTCTTAGGAAAAAGAAAAACAAAACCACGATGAGATAATACTTGACCCCCACTAGGATGACTATAATCAAAAAAGGCAAATAATGACAAGCATTGGTGAAGATTTGGAGAAATTGGAATCCTTGTGCATTGCTGCTGGGAATGTTAAATGGTGCAGCTGCTGTAGAAAACAGTGTGACAGCTGCTCAAAATGTTAAGTAGAAGTTTACCACGTGACTCAGCAGTCGCGTGGCTAGGTAAATATCCAAAGAAAAGACTACATATGTCCACGCCAAAACTTGCAAATGAATGTTCATAGCATTATGCATACTAGCCAAAAAGTGTTTTCACACCTTGAACATTATTTGGACAGTTTGAGCATTGTTCCCAAATATCTAACAACTGGTAAATGATAAGTATGGTACATTTGTTTATAATAATGTCAACATTATAATGGTACATTAGTTGACAATAAAAATATCAGTAAATGGTACATTAGTTGATAATAAAAATGAATGAAGTACTAATATGTGGTATAACATGAATGAATCTTATATTATGCTACATGAAAAAAAGCTGGTTAAAAGAGACCATATAGGGCTTCCCTGGTGGCGCAGCGGTTGCGCGTCCGCCTGCCGATGCAGGGGACCTGGGTTCGCGCCCCGGTCTGGGAGGATCCCACATGCCGCGGAGCGGCTGGGCCCGTGAGCCATGGCCGCTGGGCCTGCGCGTCCGGAGCCTGTG
>NC_041224.1:3080628-3103761 GCF_002837175.3 Physeter macrocephalus | reverse complement strand
GCGCGTCCGGAGCCTGTGCTCCGCAACGGGCGAGGCCACAGCAGAGGGAGGCCCGCATACCACAAAAAAAAAAAAAAAAAAAAGAGACCATATATTGTATGATTCCATTTATATGAAACATCAAGAATATGCAAATCTATAGAGACAGAAAGTAGATTAGTGGTTGCCCAGGGCTGGAACTGGTAGTGGGGGAAATAGGGAGGGTCTGCTAATGGGTACGGATTTCTTTGGGGAGGTGATGGAAATGTTCTAAAATTGCTTTAAGTTGGTAATGGTTGCATAACTCTATGAACATACTAAAAAAACATTTAATTGTGTGCTTTAAATGGATCAACTATTTGGTATGTAAATTATATGTCAAAATTGTTAAAACTCATAAAAATTTTTTAATTAAAAAGAAACACCATTGTGGAGGTGGGATGAGTTGGGAGATCGGGACTGGTGGAAATGTTCTAAAATTGCTTTAAGTTGGTAATGGTTGCATAACTCTATGAACATACTAAAAAAACATTTAATTGTGTGCTTTAAATGGATCAACTATTTGGTATGTAAATTATATGTCAAAATTGTTAAAACTCATAACAAAAATTTTTTAATTAAAAAGAAACACCATTGTGGAGGTGGGATGAATTGGGAGATTGGGACTGACATATATACACTATTGATACTATGTATAAAATAGATAACTAATGAGAACCTGCTGTAGAGCACGGGGAACTCTACTCAGTGCTCTGTGGTGACCTAAATGGGAAGGAAATCCAAGGAAGAGGGGATATACGTATATGTATAGCTGATTCACTTTGCTGTACAGCGGAAACTAACACAACATTATAAAGCAACTATACTCCAATTTAAAAAAAAAAAGAAAAAAGGAACACCATTGGACAAGTAAGTTTCAAACATCGTAATGACCATAAATAAGAGAGTCCTGGGAGAGCTTTGTGGAAGTGTTAAACTTTCAATCTCACAGATTAAAGAACTTGATATGAACATAGGTGGATCTGGAAGGAGAGAAGGCATTCCATATGGAGAATAGAAATACATGTTCAAAACCTGGTGCTTCCAGTCCCTCCTTTTTCTAAATCATCCTTCATACTATCACTGGAGAGGTCTTTCTAAAGGCAAACTTCTGAGCAGTTCATTCTCTGCTCAATGCCCTAAAGGTACCTCATTACCTGCAGAATAAGGTAATTACCCTTTAGTATAATATTGACAGCCCGTCCTACCACTTGCCTCAAAGCACTCTTTGTATCCCATTCTCCTGCAATAGCAATCAGTTTATGGTTCCCTAAACCTGTCATATTTTTTCTTTATTTCTATTTTCTGAATATTCAACACTCTGCTCAGAGGACTTTCCACACACATTTTCTTTGCCTGCCTGGTAAACGGATTCATTCTCTTATACTTGGCTTAACATCACCTTCTTCTTGAAATGTGTTGGCCTCAGATAGCATGTACTGCTCCATCCTCTTCACTACCCATGTGAGTTATGACACCTAATGTATGATAATTGTTTACATGGTTGACTTCCACATCAGACGATAGTCCTTTCTTCTTTGTCTCTTCAGTGTCAAGGAAAGCACCTATTGAAGGACTACATGGATGGTTGGATGGATAAATTACAAACTAATTAAAAGTTATCAATCATCTACTTCAATCTTGGTGTAGTTTGAAATACCCGAATAATCAATCTGATGCCTTCCTAGCTAATAGGAATTTTAGAATAAGTTTTTAAGTTTTCAGAAAAAAAGGTTTAGAAATTATATCACAGCACTTTTAATGCAAGCTGATGTTTCTTTTACTCTTTCCTAAAGAAAAAAATTAGTTACTCTGTGTGGAAAAAGAAGTTGAAAAATAATAATAGACTTTTCATGATATAGATTGAGTATTGGGATATTCATTGCCTCAAACAATGGAATTTAGCTTGGTACTTCAGTAAGTTGGTGTTATGAGAAATTTTGAAATTGAAACAAAGCTTATCAGATTCACATAAATAAATACATAATTATAATTATATTAAAATTAATTAAAATTATAGTTTAGTTAATTAAAATATAATTATGTATAATTACATGTAAATACTAGTTTGGAAGTTGTGACTGAAATATGTTTTCAAAGAGTTGTCTAATACATGTTCTATATGGCCAGTGTGACAAATAGATGTTATCACAGGCAATTCATCATAACTTTTTTTTTTAGTCTTTGGACAGAATCAAAAAATGTACTTATTGGATCACAAGTTGTACCTTCTATGAAAAGTACAGAGTTTCTAGTTATTTGAGCAAGAAATATTTATTATAATTGTCAGTAACTTTGCTGAACTTGATTTCCTATTAAAACATGTTATAAATTCTTTCATGTGTATAATCTCATTATAAATTGACTTTTGGTTAAGAAAAAAAGACACATAATGGTCCCATTTTATGATAAAATCTTTATTGAGAAAAATGTTTTCACGCTCAAGAAAACTGCAACAATACATGGTCAATACAAATATTGCACAATTTTTGTTTCCAGTGTTCCTTTCGTATTCCTAAAAGTTTGTGGCTTAAAGACAGACCACATGATGCTAGATTCTTTATAATTAAGAATTAGAGAAGTATTCTGCTTTGTCTCGAGAGCATTTTTAGAGCCCAGTGCAGTTATCACTGAGTTAAAGGCCCATCTGGGACCTGTCTGTCTTTTCTAAGCCCAACTCTGCTTATTATTAAACTTCACCTAGTGGGCTAGGAAGTGGGCCATGTTTAATGAAATTTCCAGGGCATGGAATTTGGGCTGGGCTTAGCTATTACCACAAGCAAAAATAAATTTCTTGGTGCAGAAATAATTTTTCTATCTTAGAATTTTCACAGCCCTTGGTATTTTTCTTATGGATCTTATCACTTTCCACCTTGCTTTATGGTTACTCTTATCTGCAATATTTACTCTCCCTGTTATACTGTAAGTAAGAAACTGACTTTACTCATCTTTTTATAACCCGTACCACTTTTTACAGAGATTTAGCATATAGGAGTTAACTAATCGATGTCATTCGAATGTCAAATTGTTCAATTAATTTCTCTAACTTCAAGTATAGGATTGTGACAATGCCAAAAATGTGTTTAGAGAAAATTTTAGCTTCACCATGATTATAAACATCAATAACATAATAATGAAACATGTCCTATAGATCAACTTATATGTGGATATCATTGTCTTCCTCTAGTCCATTTTCTTGAATAGTCAGCAGCTCACTGAAGTACTTCCTGTAAGAGGGCTCCTTGATGTTTCAGCGCCCTCCAGAGGTCTCCAGAATATTCTGACACTTGTCCTTGGAGAACATGCAGAAACCCACAATTTTGCATTGGATGCATAAAGGTTGCTGGGGCCCGCCACACCTGGCAGGCTCGCAAGAGGGATACAAGATGACCTTCTAAATGTGGAAAGAAAATATTAGGACTTATATTTTACATATATTGTCTAAAAATGTTAAAGAAATTATACTTTATTATCAATATTTAATACACAGCCAAAATATGGTACTCAGTACATCCTGAGGAAAGAAGGGGAGAAGTAGATGCTGGTGCTTTCCTTTTTTTGTTTGCTTCAATTTTTCAGGGTGTCCCAATCCTAACCTTAATCATAACCATTACCAGGCGTAGCAGATACTGCAGATACCACACCCCATACTTGTGCCCGGGCCCACCTGGGTTCACCTTAGGCGCGGGGAGCAGTTGGCAGCAAGCTAAAAGCTTCCCACCTCTAGCACCAACATCTCTCTTCTTCCTCCTGATTCTCCAGCACCATGGGAATTTGCCCTGCCAAACACAGTTGCCACCCAGAAGTGAAGGGTATGTGAAGCCGCCAGCGACATCCGTCACCCAACGGGGAAGGGAAGTTGCTGGCTAAGTGCCCTTGCCGTGCCCTCATCCAGGAACGAGGACCCTGAGGTATGTCTCACGTGGCTTCTCAAAAGGTCACTCTTGGGGTTGAGGTCAGAGCAGTGACGTGCTGTTCATCACACTGTGTATCTCATTATGCTACTCCGTCCCTGTGCTTCCGAGAGCCAGCTAGCTCCCCAGAAAACGAGTTGCACTCAGTCCTTCCCTCAGGGGCTGCTGTTGAGGGAACCCAAGAAGTCAGGTGAAGTGAATGTATGTGCTATGTGATCTAGTGAACTAATGCTTATTTAATGGATACATGTTTTGAAAAGATTTCTGCAAAGAAACTGCATAATGAAGATAATGCTAACCTGTAAGAGCCAGTGAACAAGAAATTGACATTCCTGGGGTTTCCCTGGTGGCGCAGTGGTTGAGAGTCCGCCTGCCGATGCGGGGGACGCGGGTTCGTGCCCCGGTCCGGGGGGATCCCACGTGCCGCGGAGCGGCTGGGCCCGTGGGCCGTGGCCGCTGGGCCTGCGCGTCCTGAGCCTGTGCTCCGCAACGGGACAGGCCGCAACAGTGAGAGGCCCACGTACCGCAAAAAAAAAAAAAGTAATGGCAATCTAATCAGATCTAACAAGAAGTGGACAAAAAAAAATCAAAATTGTCTAGAACTATTTTAAATAGGCATTTGCATCCATGATAATGATAAACCTCACCCTACCTGTATACTGTGCCCTGAGATTCTAAATGATAATATGATACCTCGCACTTGACATTTAACTATTTTGTTTGTTTAATCAGTAAACAAACAGTAAGCAGCTAGGGCATTTATGTTTCTATGTTTGTGTTTCATAAGATACTTAATATATTAGTAAAGTGGTACATGTACACATTTATATATTTCTAAATAACTTACAGTAAATCTGTCCAGGGAGCACATTCCTAAATGGAGGTACTTGCTCAGATTTCTTTACTGAAGAGAGTCCACGTTCAAAAAAGTGTCAAGAGCACTGCGTAAAGGATACTAAACGTTGTAACTGTATTACTATCAGAAGCCACCATGTTGAAGCCTAATTTTACACAGGAGAAAAGTGAGCTCCAGAGAGCTGAAGGTGCTTTTCCGGGGTCACATTTCCAATTGCTTTGTAGAATCAAGTTATAATGCAGGTCCTCTGATACTCAGTTCAAAAACCTTTCCGCTCTACCACGGAGAGTAAGAAATCTGAAGTGATTTTACCCTGGTTCCAAAGGCACACTTGTCCTCCACACATTCCCTTCTGGCTGCTCTCCGTCCCTCTTGGTTCCGTTGTTGGCTCTCGGAAGCACAGGGAGGGTGTAGCGTAGTGAGATGCACGGTGTGATGCAGAGCACGTTGCCGCTCTGGGTTCCATGACCCAGCTTGGTCCTCTGTTTCTTTGTATTCTTGACCCCTTTATGTTTATTGACATTAATCCATTCCTCCACGTGGACTTCTCTTTTCCCTTCACTCACTGGGTCTTCTAGACCATCTCCTCACCTTGTCCCAATGGCAGCTCCACACTATATTTTGTCCTGCCTTACAGCCTTGGCTTTTCAACTCAGTGCTACCCGTGGTCCAACGTGGCAGCACTCACACTCAGCAAGAGGTCCAGGTCCTACTCCCGAGGTCTAATTTTGCCTTGAGTTATAGGAACCATGCTGATTGTTTGCCTCTTGTGTGTTGTTGGGCCAGTGGCCCTACTTTAAAATCCAGTTTTCCTTCAAAGCTCTGAACTAATTTTGGTCCTGAGTTGCTCTAGGATTACATGAGAGGTTGGAGGAAGCTGAGAGTGTGAATTTCGTTCCAGATCTGTATCTCGAAGTTTGGGAATTTAGTAAGTATTGTCTGTCATAGCTATAATGGAAAAATATTTAGGACATCAGTGTAATACAAAGAAGCATAAGGAAGTATATATATTTATTATAATAAAGTATAATTTTTTTAACATTTTTAGACAATATATGTAAAATATAAGTCCTAATATTTTCTTTCCACGTTTAGAAGGTCATCTTGTATCCCTCTTGCGAGCCTGCCAGGTGTGGCACGCCCCAGCAACCTTTATGCATCCAATGCAAAATTGTGGGTTTCTGCATGTTCTCCAAGGACATAAGCAAAAGGAGATATAAGGAAATACAATGGTTATGAGCATGAATTTGAAGCCAAACTGTGATCTAATTCCAGCTCTGCCATTTATTAGCCGTATAAACTTGGGCAGGTCAGTTCCTTTCTCTGTTTCTCCATCTATAAAATGGGAATAATAATTGTACCTACTTCAAAAAAAATTTGTGAAGATGAATTTAGAATTATGTCTGATGAGAACAAGTTCTGCATAAGTATTAGTAAAATAATCTCCATGAAGTGTTAAGTGTTGAATAGATATTCGTCTCTTCATGAAGTGTTAAGTGTTGAATAGATATTCATCTATCACTGAACAAATGCCTCATGGTCTATATCTGTGTACAAAATAGGGCTAAGTATTGTAGGGACTACAGTAAAGTACAGTACACAATACTTGGGGTGAGAGTCTGAGTTAAAGCAGCAGGAATGGTAATGGAAATGAGTGGACGAATTTTTAAATTAAAAAGTTAGAATACACTAGATATAATAACCAATTAAATGTGAGCATGAAAGAGAAAAATGTTTAAAAAAAAAAAACCTTCCCCCCAACCCCATACTTCAGTTTGTATGTTTAGATAATCTATGTTTTAAACGACAGAGGAAATGCAGAGGGAGGAACAGCCTTTAAATGAAAGATAATAAAATTGACTTGTATGTTTCTAGTGCCTATATGTCGAGATGAACCTGGAGCTCAGGAGGAAGGGACAGTGGAATTTGAGTTGAGCTGATTGTTGAGGACATAGGAGTCATTGAGATCACCCAGGGGAGACATTTAAAGGAAAACGGAAAGTCAGATAAGCCCACCATTTAAGAGAGAACGGGAGGACAAATCAGGAAGTCAGAAAGGATATTTAGAAATGTGGAAGCAACAACAGAGTGTACTACCATGGAAATGAAGGATGTAGGAAGGTCCAAAGGTCCAACAGTGGCAGCTGCTCTGGGAAGATTAAGTAGAGTGAAGATTGAAGATAAACCCATGGATATGATGATTCGGCTATAATTGGCTGCAGTGAGTTGGTAGAGACAGTACACACTGTGCATTGTAGCATTGATTTAGACAGCATCTCCAGGAGGAAACTAGAGTTTTTGTGTTGGCCCTCACTCACTGTCTGATTTGCTGAGCAACATACAAATACTCTCTAAGCCTCAGTGTTCTCATCTGTGTAAATAGGGCTGCCGATGATATCACCTCATCGGATGCTTGGAAGATTTAAATGAGATGATACGTGTAAGGTGCACAGTACCTGGCACACACACACATCATTCATTCAATGAATATTAACTATTATTATTATTAATGATATTATTACAGACAGTTAAAGAGAAAATGGGAAGTTAGGACATGGAGGCGTCTCAAGAAGTCTACCAGAAAGAGAAGGAGAGATGTGAAACACTCACTTGAGTAGGAAATAGTGCCCACGAAGGGATGTTTAAAAATTTTAGGATGGAGAGAGGCTTGCTCATGTTTTTAGGCAGAGGAGAACGAACCAGTAACTGAATAAAAATACTGTTGTAAGCAATGGAGAGTTCTTGATTTAGATAAAATTTTCTCATAACGGATCAATTTCACAAAGAGATAATATGACAAGTTCAATAAATCAAAAACAAAGCAATATTTGAGTTGAAACATCTGTGCGTGAACCTCATTTATGAAACCACCTGCAATTTATTGGCTCTTCTCAAGCCAAGTAAGTATTTCTTCCATGGAGCACTTTCGGTTTTTTCAATTTGCAATCCTTTACTGCTCCTGAAATGACTGTGAATTCTTGAAAGTCGTGGCTAAGAATCTGGGCAGGTCTACCTAGATCACCTCCTTCCAACAGTTTTTCTAGTCTTGTGAGACTTGAAAAGATGAGAGAGAGAGAGAGAGAAAGACATCTACCTATCTCAGCAAACCAGACAGTCAATCCCCAAGCAGGCTTGGGAACTAACATCGGTAGGTAAGACCCATTGGAAAGTAGTGACTACTTTTTTAGCCATAAATATTCATCACCAAAGCAGTCAAATAGCCTCTGGCAATAGATGGAGATCATGGACCCACAGTGATCAAAGAAACGGCGAAAAGGGAAAACAGAGGACAGTACAGAATACTTTCATCGCATTACATAGCTTGGTTCAAAAAAGAGGCACTTCCAACATTATGTGTTAAAGAATGTGTTGAACCATTTTGACTGCCAGAGTCATCAACTTGTCACGCTGAAAGTTTAGAAAAACTTAACGGCTACCTGTTCGCGACAGTTGACTGCAAGCAAGTGAAGGAGATCCTTGTAGACCATTTCTCTAGACCTCTGCAATCCCAGTAATTCAATTACTCTTTGCAAAAGAGCTCTGGTCTCCTGGTCAGTGGAAAGAGAGATGGGGGATGTGGATCTGGCCTGACTTTTCTCTCTCACGATGGCAACAAGAGCACAAAGCCGGCTTCAGTGAAAGCTTCTTGGTTGAATTTTCATGTTCTTCTTGGCCATCTAGAGTTAGCAGGAAAAGAATCTAGTGGACCAGTTCGGACCGAGTTGCTGATGACTGATAGTGGTTTGTTATGATATCCCTGCAGGCTGTTTACATTTGAGCAAGAGAGCATTCACTCTCAAGGTAGGAATTTTAAGTACTTTGGAATGCTGTAGGGGAGACGTGTGAAGACTTAGGACTTCCTAGCGCTTTACCAATTACATCGTGCGCCTACTCTTAGCTCTGACAATTCTTGGCAGGCGACAAGGCTGAGGATGCTAAGAATAACAACCATGTGACCAGAGTCCTGATCCTAAACCCTTTCTAGAAAGAAAAGTCTTCATGATCTAGGAAATCAAGGTGAAATTACCTCCTTCCTTTGTGTGGCTCTCATCATGGATTATCTGTGACAACTAAATGTATCTTGTACTGAATTATTTTTTTTTTATTTTTTATTTTTATTTTTATATTTTGGCTGCATTGGGTCTTCATTGCTGCACGCGGGCTTTCTGTAGTTGCAGCGAGCGGGGGCTACTCTTGCTTGCGGTGCGCGGGCTTCTCATTGTGGTGGCTTCTCTTGTTGTGGAGCACGGGCTCTAGGCGCGCGGGCTTCAGTAGTTGTGGCACGTGGGCTCAGTAGTCATGCCTTGCGGGCTCTAGAGCGCAGGCTCAGTAGTTGTGGTGCACTGGCTTAGTTGCTCCACAGCAAGTGGGATCTTCCCAGACCAGGGCTCGAACCCGTGTCCCCTGCATTGGCAGGCGGATTCTTAACCACTGAGCCACCAGGGGAGTCCTCATGTACTGATTTTTTAAAGTGTGTTGGTTAAAAAATGTATCTGCAGACTTCCCTGGTGGTGCAGTGGCTAAGGATCCGCCTGCCAATGCAGGGGACACGGGTTCGATCCCTGGTCAGGGAAGATCCCGCATGCCGCGGAGCAACTAAGCCCACGTACCACAACTACTGAAGCCCACGCACTCTAGGGCCCGTGAGCCACGACTACTGAGCCCGCGTGCCGCAACTACTGAAGCCTGCGCGCCTAGAGCCCATGCTCCGCAACAAGAGAAACCACTGCAATGAGAAGCCCGCACGCCGCAAGGAAGAGTAGCCCCTGCTCGCCACAACTAGAGAAAGCCCGCGCGCAGCAACGAAAACCCAACACAGCCAAAGGAAAAAAAAAAAAAGATAATATCCCCAACCCTTATTCTAATCTGAGAAAAGCAGAAAGGAAGAACCAGGTTCATAGAGACCCTACTCTGTAAAAGTAAATCCTCAGACTGCCTTCAGGAAATAAAGAATTTTCATTGATGAAAAATTTAGCAATAAAAGCACCGAGTAGATAGTTATTAGTCAGGTAGTAATGTTTGTGGAAAAGACAGTATGCTAACTGTTGTGGGCAAATATAAAGGAGGAGACAGTAAGAAACTACTAAATACATGACAACAGACGTGAGAAGCAGATATCACCCAGTGCAACTGTGTGTGTGTGTGTGTGTGTGTATGTGTGTGTTGTTGAGGATAGAGTATGGATGAAGGGAATATAAAGTTATTGCAAGAGGCAAAAACAATAGCAATTCCTGTCTTTATGTAGGGTGATTGCTTTCACAAAGTTTTTTTTTTAAATTTGATTCTCATATCTACCCTAAGAACTTAGTATTAAAACGCTAAAAACTCAAACAACAAGATTCTACTGTATAGGACAGGGAACTGTATCAATATCCTGTGATAAACCATAATGGAAAAGAATATAAAAAAGAATGTATATAAGGGGTGGGGTGAATTGGGAGATGGGGATTGACACATATACACTATTGATACTATGTATAAAATAGATAAGTAATGAGAACCTACTGTGTAGCACAGGGAACTCTACTCAGTGCTCTGTGGTGACCTAAATGGGAAGGAAATCCAAAAAAGAGGGGATATGTGTATACATATAGCTGATTCACTTCGCGGTACAGTAGAAACTAACACAACATTGTAAAGCAAATACACTCCAATAACCCGGTTCCCCTGCATCGGCAGGCGGACGCGCAACCACTGCGCCACCAGGGAAGCCCCCTAAAATATTTTTAAAAAGAATGTATGTATACACATATATATATAACTGAATCACTTTGCTGTACAGCAGAAATTAACACAACATTGTAAATCAACTATACTTGAATAAAAAAAAAAAAAAGAAAAACATACTAAAATCTCAAGTGCAGCAGAGATCCAGAGAAGAGAAGGGAGGCTTGTTTAAAAGGTCACACAGCAGGTGGACAGGTAGGGAGAGGGATGGGGGAGAAGTGAGGACAGAGCCCTGCCATTTAGCATCATTATTGGCTTAAGCACAATTTTATTATACTGTTTGTGGAAACTTAAGGTTACTCAAGTCATAATAATTTCATACTTGTTCATGTACAGAACATCTTATTTCAATTTAAGCATCCATTGCTCCTGTGTATTTAGCTCAGGATAGTCTCGCATTTGTGTGAAATTACATATATATATGTAGTTATTCGGTTTGCATTGCTTTTAATGGCACAGTTGTTTGAAAATGTTCATCAATAGAGAACTGAGTAAAGTATGGTCCAGGGAATTCCCTGGTGATCCAGTGGTTAGGACTCGGCGCATTCACTGCCGTGGCCCGGGTTCCATCCCTGGTCTGAGAACTGAGATCTCGCAAACAATGTGGTGCGGCCAAATTAATTAATTAATTAATTAAAAAGAAAGATAAATTATGGTCCAGCCATACAATGGAATACTAATGCAGCTGTCAAATAGAATGAAGCAGCTCTCTATTGATTTGGAAAGATTTAGGACTGCTGAAAAAAGTGCTACAAACTGTGTGACTTGAAACGATGGAAATGTATTATATCACAGCTCTGGATGCTAGAAGTCCAAAATCAGGGTGTCGGCATGGCCCTGCTCGCTCTGAAACTTATAGGAGAGGATCATTCCTTGTCTGTTCTTAGCTTCTGATGACTTGTAGCAAGCCCTGGCATTCCTTGGCTTACAGCTGCATCACTCTAGTATCTGCCTCCGATGTCGGTCATCACATCACATTCTCACTGTGCATCTGCGTCCTCCTTTTATAAGGACACCAGTCACATAGGATTAAGGGCCCAACCCACTCCAGTATGACCTCATCTTTTTTTTTTTTTTTTTTTGCGGTACGCGGGCCTCTCACTGTTGTGGCCTCTCCCGTTGCGGAGCACAGGCTCCGGACGCGCAGGCTCAGCGGCCACGGCTCACGGGCCCAGCCGCTCCGCGGCACGTGGGATCCTCCCGGACCAGGGCACGAACCTGCGTCCCCTGCATCGGCAGGCGGACTCTCAACCACTGCGCCACCAGGGAAGCCCAGTATGACCTCATCTTAACTTTCTTTACATCCACGATGGCTTTATTTCCAAATAAGATCACTTTCTAAGATGCTGGGGGTTAGGAATTCAGCATATCTTTTTGGGGGCCCAATTCAATCTATAAAAATCTCCAAGACAAATTGGATTTTCACCTAATTTTCTGAAAGCAAGGTGCAGAGCAGAGTATATAACACCTTTGTGTAAGAGAAATGTGTACACACATATACATAAATGTTTATAAATGCATTAGACTATCTCCAGAAGGGTTCATAAGATACTAGTAGCTTCCAAGCACAAGAACAGTAGAGCTTGTAGAAACAATATAGGAGAATCATAGTTTTTAGTTATTACTTTTTCTGTACTTTTGAATCCCCTTCCACAGCTGTTCTTTAGTTACCGTGAATCTATTTAACATTCAGTTCCCTCAAATATTAGGAGAAGGTATTCAGATATTTTCTTCTGAGATGCCCTGGCAAGATTAATCCAGGAGAGAATTCATTCAGTTGAATGCCAATCCAAAATATTAAATAGAGAGCCAGAAATCAGAACCAGGATGAGAGACTGGGCTCAGAAATTATGCAGTCAGAATCTCAAGCAAAGCAGATACATACGGCAGAGAGCGAGTTCAGATTCTCCAACAGGATTATCATGGACCTGAGAGCAGAGGGAGGTCATGCTCAGGAGTGGCTAGCAAGCCCTATCATCGTGGTTCTAAGTGCAGTATTTCCTACATCTGCCAGTCCTGAGAATCAACTTTTCTGCACACAGATTCTTCACCCCCTTCTCCAGAGAGTCTGATTCAGTGAATTGGAGGCTCTGGCCGTAAAATGTGGATGTTTAATACATACAGGGAGAAAGTTTGGGAAACGCTAAAGGGCAGAGAGAGAAAGGAGAGTGCTTAATGATCACCCTTGGTGTGTTGTCTTTCTCTACCTGACTCTCCTTAAAATTAACCCTGATCCTAAGGTATGAGCAAGATATTCAGTTCAGGACTCCTTGGATGGCCTGTCTTGGGCTGTACCATCCCAGTATTATCTGCTATTCATTTCTGCTTTTCCCCCAGTAACTCTAACATCAAAAGTTCTCTGACACAGGCTTTATTGGACTCTGCATCATTTAGATCCTGTGGGAAGACAGTTGGCCTGATATTCCAGAGAGTTTCAAGACAGGGTAATCCTGAGAATTCAAGATGTAGAATAGAATTTTTAATGGGAGGAAAAAAAGACTCCTTCTCAGGACCTGTCTTTTACAAGTCCAGAATTAGGAAATATACTCTTGGCAAAAAATGTTCTAAACTGTATTTTGATGCAATTTGCTCTGGAAGGAATAAATAATATGCTGTCTAAACAGGGTTGGTGATAAAAGCTATTTGAGAAATACTTGTAATTATCCCACACGTAAAGAAATTTATTGAACTTTACTGAAATCAGAGTTTATAAAATGTACTTGACCGCACATTGTTTTCTTAGATGTTATATATTAGTATTCTTGCAAATCTGAGATTCCAAGGAGCGGAGTTTGGAAAACGTTACCATAAATATTTCCACATCTCATTTGCTAAGAGTTTGGAGAGTAGTTTGGGAAAGGAAATATTCTGATAGAAATGAAGTAGTCTGAGTGGATGAGATAGGACTTTCTGGGAGCATTTATTTATTTAACAAATATTTATTAACATCATATAGAAAAATAAACTAGACAAAGTATCTTTTCATAAAACATAGGGATTTTTTGGTAGACTCCTTTGGTGATATGAATCATTTTGTAATTTTGTTTTAAAAAATTGTAGACGTTTTCTGGTATATTCTCCTTTACAGAATAGTCACAGTTTGATTAATATGAGAGCACACTAGCTTGTTGGGCCAACAAGTGTTGATTTATTGGCTCAAAAAGTACCAGATTATGAGAACATTGAGGTATTTAAGTTTCAGATATGTAGTACGACTAATGTTTAGTTTTATAATAAACTTATTTAAATGAATAAAATAAAGCAATAGAGTTAATGACAAATATAAAAATATCTAAGGACAGAATAAGGCTTCCAATTAAACATGGCAAATTGAGCCTGTTTATTTCTATACTCTCCTAAAACCCCACATAAATGGCCTCAATGGAATAAAAAAGGAATAAATCCACTGTGACAAAGAGAACAAGGTGGGTAATAATAGCAGCTAAGAGATATCCACAAGGTTCTAGAAGGTGGAAAGTAGACGACTGAGTGATGAGACTTAGCTCAGCAGAGAAAGTGGAAGCCCAGCTGCCTGCAGTGAGAGATGATGCCCCAGCAAGAAGTGTACCAACTGAACTGTAAATGCCATAAAGCTCCAGGATGGTAAGATACTGATTATTCCCAAAGAACCAGGGTGTGGGATGTGGCTAAAAAGTAGAGAATTAGATGAAAGATGATAAGTAACAATAAGACCTCCAGATGCCCTCTTCAGCCAGTAACATCAGGCATACGCCTCCAGCATCTGCAAGAGGCAAGATGAGGAGCCAGACCAACCATGAAGCTACTGAAGCCTAGGCCTCGGGCTCCCCATGTACAGGTCCCTTCCAAGGCCTTGTATTTAATTGTGCTTCATAATATTATGTTTTCTTTGTCCAGAAGAGGGCCCTCCAAATGATATAAGCTTGAGGCCCCACAAAACCTAGATCCACCCTGGAGAGAGTAGAGATATTGGACTAGGAGACACCATTCTAAAAACAAGGGGGATTTTTTTTTTTTGAAGTATGGTTGATTTACAATGATTCAGGTGTACAGCAAAGTGATTCAGTTTTACATATACATATATATATTGTTTTTCATATTCTTTTCCATTATAGTTTATTATGAGATATTGAGTATAGTTCCCTGTGCTAAATAGCAGGTCCTTGCTGTTTACCTATTTTATATATATAGTAAGGTATATCTGTTAATCCCAAATTCCTAATTTATCCCTCCCTCCCCTTTCACCTTTGGTAACTCTAAGTTTGTTTTCTATGTCTGAGAGTCCTTTTCTGTTTTGTAAATAAGTTCGTTTGTATAATTTTTTTAAGATTCCACATATAAGTGATATCATATGGTATTTGTCTTTCTCTTTCTGACTTAACTTCACTTGGTATGATAATCTCTAGGTCCATCTATGTTGCTGTAAATGGTATTATTTCATTCTTCTTTATGGCTGAGTAGTGTTCCATTGTGTATATGTACCACATTTTCTTTATCCATTCATCTGTCAGTGGACATTTAGGTTGCTTCCATGTCTTGGCTATTGTAAATAGTGCTACAATGAACACTGGGGTGCATGTATCTTTTCAAATTAGAGTTTTCATCTTTTCTGGATATATGCTCAGGAGTGGGATTAATGTGTCATATGGTAACTCTATTTTTAGTTTTTTAAGGAACCTCCATACCGTTCTCCATAGTGGCTACACCAATTTACATTCCCATCAACAGTGTAGGAGGGTCCCCTTTTCTTCACACCCTCTCCAGCATTTATTATTTGTAGGCTTTTTGATAATGGCCATTCTGACCAGTGTGAGGTGATACCTCATTTGAGTTTTGATTTGCATTTCTCTAATAATTAGTGATGTTGAGCATCTTTCCCCATGTCTATTGTCCAGCAGTAGGTCTTCTTTGGAGAAATGTCTATTTAGGTCTTCTGCCCATTTTTTGATTGGGTTGTTTGTTTTTTTGATATTGAGCTGTATGAGCTATTTGTATATTTTGGAAATCAATTCCTTGTCTGTTGCATTGTTTGTAAATATTTTCTCCCAATCTGTAGGTTGTCTTTTCATTTTGTTTGTGGTTTCCTTTACTGTGCAAAAGCTTTTAAGTTTATTTTTTTTATAGATTTATTTAATTATTCATTTATTGGCTGCATTGGGGCTTCATTGCTGGGCGCGGGCTTTCTCTAATTGCGGCGAGCAGGGACTACTCTTCGTTGCAGTGCGAGGGCTTCTCGTTGCGGTGGCATCTCTTGTTGCAGAGCACAGGCTCTAGGGGCGCAGGCTTCAGTAGTTGTGGCATACGGGCTTCAGTAGTTGTGTCACGGGGGCTCAGTAGTTGTGGCTCACGGGCTCTAGAGTGCAAGCTCAGTAGTTGTGGCTCACAGACTTAGTTGCTCCACGGCCTGTGGGATCTTCCCAGACCAGGGCTCGAACCCATGTCTCCTGCTTTGGCAGGTGGATTCTTAACCAGTGTGCCACCAGGGAAGCCCCTAGCTTTTAAGTTTAATTCTGTCTCATTTGTTAAAAACAAGGGGATTGTGTGAGAATCTGCATGAAAAACTGTTCCCTTCCACCCCACCACAGCTCAGCTTCCGGAACACTGTAGCCCGGCTATGCTTTCAGGCAAGAGACTAGAAAACACTGACCAGGTCAAAATCAAAGACCTATAGAAACTGACATTTACAGGGGCCCATCTGTCTTTTCAGGGAATTCCCACCCTGACCCAGTCTCCCCACACACAGCAAAGCTCACTGGTTGACAAGTCCTACAGCTTAAAAGCCTCACTTCAAGTATGAATAGACAGTCAAGAATCACCAAAGAAAATCCTTCAACATAACAGCTAGAAAAAAAGCAGAGAAAAATTTTAACAATAAAAGCAAACCTTATTACAAATATTCTCAGAAAAAAAAGAGAAAATACTGCATCTGTTTAAAAACTTTATTTGTATATATATATATAAAATACTATACATACATATATAATACATACATATATAGTACACATACATGTATACATGAATATATGTATGTGTGTATGTATATATACACACATACATACATTCAATAAGTAAGACAAAGATATTGGATATTTAAAGTATGATAGCAGATGGATTGAAATATAACATTGAGAAAATTTGATTAATAACAAGGATTCCAGAAATAAAGTGTGAAAAAATGAAAAGAAGGAAGTTATAAAAAAGAAAAGGAAGTTACAAAAGAAATAACACAGGCAGGGACTTCCCTGGTGGTCCAGTGGGTAAGACTCTGTGCTCCCAGTGCAGGGGGCCGGGTTCGATCCCTGATCGGAAAACTAGATCCCACATGCATGCCACAACTAAGAGTTTGCATGCTGCAACTAAGAAGTCCACATGCTGGAACTGAAGGATCGTGCATGCCGCAACAAGATCCCGCATGCCACAGCTAAGACCCGGTGCAGCCAAAATAAAATACATACATACCTACGTACCTAAGAAATAACAGAGGCAGATGTCCCAACTGTGAAAAGTTGAGTTTCCAAATTAAAATAGTCTACTAAATATCCAGCACAATAAAGAATAAGTTAATAATAATAACAATAATAATAATGGCTAATGTTTACAGAGGGCTTTTGTGCCCAGCACTGTTCTAAACATTTTGAAGTATTACTACTGGGTTGGCCAAAAAGTTCGTTCCGGTGATTCCGTAACATCTTACAGAACATTTTACAGCCAACAGAGGCATAGAAAAGTTGAGTACCTTCCAAAGTTAGAGAGCTAGTTAAGTGACAGATCTAGCAGTCTGGCTCTAGACTCTGTGCCCCTAGTCACCACACATTTTTTGCCCCTCCAGAAAAGAAAAAAAAGATCTTGTGAAAGCCCAGTCATTCTGACATTTTAAAACCCTAAGTCTCCCAGTGGGAAAAGATAGGTCACACACCAAGGACTGGGAACAAGAATGGCAACAGAATTCTCAAGAGCACTACTGAACACCAGTTAGCAATGGAGCAATCCTTCCAGATTTCTAAGGAAAAATAATTTCCAACCTAGAATACTATACCAGGCTCTCCATCAAGGATGAGAGAAGAATAAAAGCATTTCAGTCATGTCAGGCTGCACACATTCACTTCCTGTGCACTCTTTCTCCAGAAGCTACTGGAGGACTAAACCAAGAAGGAATAGAATGAGGTGTCCAGGAAAGGAGATGCACCGAGGAGAAGGTAGAGGGAAATCCTGGAGGATGATAAAAGAGGTCCCAGGGTGACAGCTGTGCTGCAGGCCTGGAAAGCTCCCGGACAGGACTGGAGCAAGGGGACATGGGTCTCTGGAAGGAATCATGAAGAGGAAGAAGAGGAGGAAGAGGGAGAAACTGAGAGATCAGCTGTAGGATTTGATTATATTGAGAAAAGTTGTCTAGTTCTGGCAGCATACTTAGGAATGACTTAGTTTTCAATACATGAAACACTAAGCAGATGCATTAATGAGGGCATTTCAGACTCAGAGAAAATAGTTGTACGATAAATGAAGGGTAATCATCGTATAATTTATGCCTCAGTGTTGAGTAATATTTATCTAATTATACCAATGAAAGCATCAAACATTTCATTAGAGCTCTCAATATATTCAGTGAATGGAGAAAGGGGACATGGATCCTTTCCTCTTCTCCTTCTTAATCTTCTTCATATCATGGATCCCACTTTCTGGAAGTATCCAAGAAATATTGTCTATTTTTTTACCTTTTCATACCAGAACGTAAGTTTATAAGTATGGAGACTTTGTCTCATCCACTGGTATATCCCCAGTTATTTTCAGGAAGGGGCAGGGCAGGTATAATTGTGATAAATCTCCTTTTTTCAATAAAAAATCAACAGGCAATGTCCAATATTGAAAAATCTTGCAATAATAGTATGAGCATATCATAGCAAGTAATACCACTTGATATGGAATACAGTGGAAACCACTAAGATAGTTGAAAGATTTCCTGTGGGGAGCAGAGATTAGGAACGCAAAGGGATAAAGCAGGAGAGAGCTGTGTTCTATTATAAGCCTTGTAATGTTTTCTGATTCTTAAATTATTAAATTTATTACCTTGATAAACAAATAATAAACTCCAAAAAGAGAAAAAAATAAAAATGAATACTATAAAATTATGTATAGCACAGTGAAGTTTCATATTTGACACATTTTATGGTAGTGTTTTAGAATGACTAACTTCACAACATTGTGTAGAATGAATTGAGTGAGGTAAGAAATTAGAGGAGAGAAAACTAGAAAGACTTTGAAATGGTTAAGATGATAGGTGATGATGGGAATTCCCTGGCGCCGGTGGTGAGGACTCCACGCTGTCACTGCCAAGGGCCTGGGGCCGGGAACTAAGATCCCACAAGCCGTGCAGCGTGGCCAAAAAAATAAAATAGTTGACAAAAAAGATGATAGGTGATGAGGCTCTGAATTAAATGGATACCCCGGAAATTGGAGAAGTGACATAGTAGAACATATTTTGGAAGTTTAAAAAGTATTTTAAAAGACAACCAGGAACGACCACATATCCCATGGCCGTCACTTACGATCATTCTCATGTAATTTTTCAGGACTTTGGAAATAGCGAGTGCAATTCCGTAAAATAAACACTTAAGTTAAAAGAAATCAAAGGTTCCTCTTATTTATAGCAATGTTCCTTTCAGGACAATTTTGTAGTTCTGGTGTCTATGATAAGCGAAGTCTTTACAATTCTTTGGCACACAGACTAGCTTTGAAAGCATGAGATGGAATTGTAGTATCATATCATATTGTTACTTACAGTTACACAGGTTCAGAACTCACTAGCTTTCAGAAGTCAACATCCTCTGATTTTAAGAAATCATCTACCATATTCCCGATAAAGATCTCAAGTTATTTCTCAGCTCTTTGAAATACCAAAAAACCTTGTTTTTCCTGCCCTGTATCATTTACCTTATTCTGCCTTGTATAATTTTGAACTGTTTTCATCTCTCTTACGATAAAGTCATTTGGACCAGGATTTATACCCCGTAGACATGCATTCACTCAATACAGATTTTTTGAGTTGAATTGAGTATTCATCATTTGTAAATGCTTTTAGAAATTTATGTACCCCCTTCAAGAGGAGAGGAGCTCGGTTTCCTCACTAAATAGGGAATGAAACTAGATTAATTGTTCCTAACCCTCCTGCACATTAGAAACATCTGGGAGAGCGAAAAATTGGATGCCCAAGTAAAAATAAAATCTGGGTAATTTTTTGTAATTCACTGTTGCTTCTAACAGAGATTGAGAACTGCTAAATTCAATTCCCAGACCTGAATTTGATTCCCAGACTTGGTTAGGTATCAGAATCACCTAAGAAGCTTGCTAAAAATGCATCCCTTCCAGCTCCAAACTCTGATTATGACTAAGTGGCACTCAGACCACAGCTGTTGACTTTTCTCATTCAGTGAATTTGATTTGACAAATTACAGAGGCAAAGATCTTGCATTGCATGATCCACTTAGAGAAAATGTTCAATTTGGACTTACGTACAAGGAACTGATAAACTAGCAGGGAGAGTGTAACTCTCATTTATCTCTACTTGTGTTCCCCTGCCCTGCAAACATGCCTCTCTCTTTCTGTTGATACTTGGCTTAATTCCTGCTTGAATTGGAGATTTGGGAGTTGGAGCAAGTCAGCACCTACAAGCTGCTTCCAAGCCCCTGCGGGAGCCCAGAATAACCTTACAGTCATGCTTTATGCAAGGCTGGGCTTGCCAAAGATTGTGTTGTTCTTTCACCAGAAAATATATAATATTGCCACAATTTCCTCCATATACCACGTGTTATAATGTTCATATATATACTGTTTCACTGTGAATGAATGTCTGAGTTACTAAATAGCAATATTTGTTTAATCATCTTACATATAAACTCATGGAAGCCTCACGACAGCCTGTCTGATAGGCTGGAAAAGCCTCATTTGGGCACAGGAGCAACTGAAATGAAAACTGTCATAGTAGCCAAGCCAGGTCTTCTGTCACCTGGACCCGACACCAGCGTTCCTTCTATTCTAGTATATTCCACTGTCTCTTGTGGAGAGAGTGGAGACTTTTCTTCCTTCAAGAAAGTCAGATTTCAAGTTCTGAATGTGCAGTTTACCTTCTGATGCATCCTTTCCTTTGCAGAAGAGAATGTCTGGGGTGCTGGATATTCTAAGCAATCAGGCCAATACCATTTATATGATAATTTTATGTATTACTTAGGATTGTCTTTCTTCCACATGGAAATCACTGGCTGTGTTTAAAAGCTACAGATTTTCTGCAAAACTGCTTAGCAGCACAACTGTGAAACCAATTTTTATTTTATCAAAATGGAGAAGCATTTGACATGCGAGGGTCCAAGGATTGTTTTTCCATGTTGGCGTAGTTGGTGCTTAATATCTGGTTCTTGAGAATAATGACGTCAGTCGTATTAGCAGTCATGACACATGCACCTTGCTCATCCTGTGTGTATCAGTCAGACACTGTTTGACCTTGCTGTGCTGAAGCACAAAGAAAGATCGTATGTGGAAAAGCCAAAAGGAGACTGGAGTGGTTCAACAGAGGGGTCTAATTACAGGTATTTGAAGCACAAAATCATTGTTTAGAATCTCTTCGCAGAGATAAGCTTGTCCTCTACCAGCTGTATTTTTTCCGTGCTCTTTTCTGCTTTTGTGGAAGTCAGCTCCTTTGTTACCCTTCCAAAGTGTTTAAATAGACCGGAGTTATATTTTGAGAGACAATTAGAAAATCTCTAGAGCCCTACAAAAGGTTGCAAAAGACAGAAGAATTTTTTCTAATTAATCCTTTTGATTTTACTTCATTTTAGAATGTAAGACTGGCGAAGAGAAAACCTGAACGGGAGTGGAGACCTTATGTTTAGCCCTGATTCTGCACACACATGATATAAACCCCTGGGCATATCACCTAACTTCCCAGAGCCTGTATCTCCTCGTGTGTGAAATGAAGGCATGAGACTAGACTGACCTTCCGTCCCAGCCCAAACATCCCATAATGCTATGTCTCTACAGGTCTCGGGTTTAATCTTCTTTCTACACTGAACATATCTGAAATCTAAAATTCTATGTAGATCCTCTCCTGAGACACTATTTTGATGCCACTAACACTGGTTTTCAAATCGTGGTACTCAAACTTCCTTCTAACAGAATCATGTGGAATGCTTATTTAAAATGCAGAATCTGGGCTTCCCTGGTGGCGCAGTGTGGTTAAGGATCCGCCTGTCAATGCAGGGGACATGGTTTTGAGCCCTGGTCCAGGAAGATCCCACATGCCGCGGAGCTACTAAGCCCGTGCGCCACAACTACTGAGCCTTCACTCTAGAGCCCGTGAGCCGCAACTACTGAGCCCGCGTCCCCCAGCTACTGAAGCCCACGCACCTAGAGCCCGTGCTCCACAACAAGAGAAGCCACCACAATGAGAAGCCCGCGCACCACAACAAAGAGTAGCCCCCGCTCACCACAACTAGAGAAAGCCCACGCACAGCAACAAAGACCCAACGCAGCCGTAGATAAATAAATAGATAAATAAATTTATTTTTAAAAAATACATAAAATGCAGAATCTTGGGAATTCCCTCGCGGTCCAGTGGTTAGGACTCAGTGCTCTCACTGCCAGGGCGAGGGTTCAATCCCTGGTCGGGGAACTAAGGTCCTGCATGCCACGTGGCACAACCGAGAAAAAAAAAAAAAAAAAAAGCATTATCTTGAGCCTTGACCCAGGCCTCTTAAATCAAAATCGTTAGGACGGGATCTGATGTACAGCGGGGTGACCATAGTTAACAGTACTGTAAAATTCTCACCACACATGCACAGACACAATGATAATACTGTGAGGTATCAGGCATGTTAACTTCCTGACTGCAGTAATCATTTTACAAGATATATATACATATTAAATCACCTTGTACACGTTAAACTTACACAGTGTTATATGCCAGTTATATATCAGTGAAGCTGGGGGAAAATAATATTCCTAAAAGAAAAATCTGTAGAATGGACGGGGAGGGATTCAGGAATGTGTCTAGTGGCCTCCATGGGGATCCCTAATTCCTCCAAAGCGTGAGAACGACTGAGAAGCCAGGAGTAAACCGTAGAAGAGGGGAGGGAAGGGTGACAGTGGAAAGTGACTTGCTACCTAGGTTTGGATGCGGAGGAAACAGGTATGAGGGAAGAAGGGTGCAATCTGGGTGCTCCGGGCGAACACACCTCTCTGCTGACATTGTCACCCTGGTTTCGTGTTTGAACAGACTGAAGTCAAGCACTGACTGTGAGGACTGTTGCATAAAAATGCCCCTCGGTCACCGCATCACCCGTTACAATGAGTCTCTAGCTTATGTTTTTTGTAATATTCAAAACCAGGCAAGTAGGTCGGGGTTCTGTTTTAGGAACGAGGAAATGGCCTTCCTCAAGAAGCAGAGAGGAAAAAGGTAAATGGTAACCTTTGAGGATTTCTGAAGATTTTTTCAAGAGTGGAAATAAACCCTTTGGTGAATTAAAATATATTCTTTTCTTTTTTTTTTTTTTTTTTTTTTTTTTGGGTACGGGGGCCCCTCACTGTCGTGGCCTCTCCCGTCGCGGAGCACAGGCTCCGGACGCGCAGGCGCAGCGGCCATGGCGCACGGGC
>NC_041224.1:3077387-3080569 GCF_002837175.3 Physeter macrocephalus | reverse complement strand
GGGCCCAGCCGCTCCGCGGCACGTGGGATCCTCCCGGACCGGGGCACGAACCCGCGTCCCCTGCATCGGCAGGCGGACTCTCAACCACTGCGCCACCAGGGAAGCCCTATATATTCTTTTCATGCTGGGGATTTTGCTCAGATTTTATTTATCCTGGTGTGGGGACTGTCACTGAGAGTGTTTAGGTGAGATCATTTGTGGGAATCCCTGGAAAACCCATGCTTGATCAGCGTTAGCTCCTACCATGGGTTTATATTTCTGTAGTGATTGTCTCTGTAGGTTCTGTATTGCCTTTTTAGCACCAACACACAAACTAGAAAGAGAAGGGAAAATCTCATCAGTCAGTGTCTCAACTTCAGGCAAGTTTGAGATCAAGGCTCAGGGAATCCAATCATCTCTTGATAAACCAAACATCCCATGTGAGAGGAAGCTGACTTGCCCAGCATTGGGCGAAGTGCAAATCTCCACATCACTTGAGTGGGGAGTTGATCTGGTGAAGGAGCTGCTCCAGCTTAGAAGGATCTTTCAAGAGCTACAGACAGTGCCTGCCCCCAGCGCAGGGTAGCACTGCCCGGGAAGGCCCAGCAACCTAAAAGGACCTAAAAAACGCTTTTGGTGAGGAATAGCAACAACATAATAGCAACATTCTGGCTTTGCATTGGTTGAAGAGTGTATTTCTAGACTTAGGGTAAGCAGACTCCTGGGGTGACCTCACTCCCACTCAAGCTCAAGCGTCATCTTGGCGGAAAGGGGAATAGAAGTAAAGGGGAAAGGAGAACATAGATATCCTTTCCTTCCCCGTGGCCTCCTGAACAAACGAACAGCCCTCTTGCGGAGGCCTTCCCTGTCTATTCATCCTTTTCCACTTTATTTTTCTTCATAATATTGATGCTTATTTTGTTACTTGCCCATATCCACGTCATTAGAATCTACCCTCCATGAAGGATGGATTTCTGCCCACGTGTTCACAGCTATTGCCCCACTTCCTAGACGAGTTTCTGGTGCTTAGTAGGTGCTCACTAAATACTTGTGGAAAGAATGAATAAACCCCTATTAGATGATATCCTTCCTATATTCAGTGATATAGAATTAGTATATTTTATGCAGTTTTAGAATTGTGCCCCCCAAAATGACAATAAAGTATATAGGGAGACGGACCAAGGTGGAATGTTTACCTGGCTGGTTATTTCTGGCTTTCAGATTAGGTAACTTAGTCATTGAGAGCTTCAGCTCCGGAATCAAACTATCTTGGTTTGAATCCTGGCCCTGCTACTTACTAGCTGTGAGATCTCCAACAAGTTAATTAACTTCTCTGTGCCTCAGTTTCCTCCACTGTGAAATGGGGTAATAATAGGATGGTAACTCTAAGTATCACATGTATCTAAAGTGTTTGAAATGTGGGTCCTGCAGACAGTAGACAAGAATAACACTTACTGTGGTGGCTTTCCTGTGAATCTCGTTATCTCTTCCATCAGTGGTGCTTTCAGTAGACTATAAACCCACAGTTACACTTGTGTTCTTGAGTTAAATCTGGATGTCTTAAAACATGTAGCTGCATGACCTTTATGAGAATCAGAAGGTACAATTTATGTGCAAAGAACAAAAGGAGAGCCACTCTTTGAGCAGTGAAGCCAAGGTCACAACCACAACAACAATGAAATAAGAACTATTATTTGTTTAATATTTTATCTTATTTTTTCAATTTTATTTTTGGCTGCATTGGGTCTTCGTTGCTGTGCATGGGCTTTCTCTAGTTGCAGTGAGTGGAAGCTACTCTTCCTTGTGGTGTGCGGGCTTCTCACTGCAGTGGCTTCTCCTGTTGCGGAGCACAGGCTCTAGGTGCGCGGACTTCGATAGTTGTGGCACGCGGGCTCGGTAGTTGTGGCTCGTGGGCTCTAGAGCGCAGGCTCAGTAGCTGTGGCACACGGGCTTAGTTGCTCCGCGGCATGTGGGATCTTCCCGGACCAGGGCTCGAACCCGTGTCCCCTGCATTGACAGGCTTTACAACAATGTGAATCAGTTATACATATACATATGTTCCCATATCTCTTCCCTCTTGTGTCTCCCTCCCTCCCCCCCTCCCTATCCCACCCCTCTCATGGTCACAAAGCACAGAGGTGATCTCCCTGTGCTATGCGGCAGCTTCCCACTAGCTATCTAATTTACATTTGGTAGTGCATATATGTCCCTGCCACTCTCTCACTTCGTCACAGCTTACCCTTCCCCCTCCCCATGTCCTCAAGTCCATGCTCTAGTAGGTCTGTGTTTTATTCCCGTCCTACCACTAATCTCTTCATGACATTTTTTTTTCTTAGATTCCATATATATGTGTTAGCATACGGTATTTGTTTTTCTCCTTCTGACTTACTTCACTCTGTATGACAGACTCCAGGTCTATCCACCTCATTACAAATAACTCAGTTTCATTTCTTTTTATGGAAGCCCTAATATTTTAAATCTATCTATCCACCCTTCTAACTATCCACCCATCCATCTATCTACCCGTCTGTCTCTTTGTCTGTCTATCCTACTCTAATTGTATGGTCCTATCTGTTAAGAAGTTATTGGTTAATGGAAGTTTCTCATCTGAAACAGTAAAACACCAAGCACACTAACATAGCAATTCCTTTGTGTCAGGTACCATTCTAAGCACTTAGAATGTCAGTGTAAACACCCATGCATTCACTTGCTACTTCAGAAATTCTATTTAAAAATTTCAAACTCAGAAACACACTTTCATGGATGGTTAATCTTAATTTTATTGTCCGTATTTGTTCTCAGTGATCCATATAAGCTTCCCATGACCATAGTCCTGTAACTCCTGCCTCCTGGAGTCCATCCCAATGGGCTGCAGCATTAATGAAATAATAGTATTCCAAGTGTAACCCAACTGCTCCAGCCAAGATATCCTTAAACTCTCCAAACTTCTGGGGCTATTTCATTTTACATCCAAAATGAAAGAAGTCCCGTCTCTACCCCCAACATCTCTGAGGAGTTCAGTTCTCCTTAGGGTTCCTAGCTGCCTGCTTTTCCACTCTTACTTCCTCTTAACATCCCTCTCAGTATGAACAAAGCTCCATTTTCTTTCAAGGGGTCCACCTTGGACCTCCTCTCTTCTTCATGCCCCCCCCCCCCCCCCCCCCCCCCCCCCCCCCCCCCCCCCCACCCCTCTCCTATCTCTT
>NC_041224.1:3071708-3077365 GCF_002837175.3 Physeter macrocephalus | reverse complement strand
CCTGGGACCCCCTCCCTTCTTCATCCCCCCCCCCCCCCCCCCCCCCCCCCGCCCCGCCGGAGCATTAGTTTCACAAAGCTGTTACTTGTAGCTGATTTGTATTGATCTTTTGAGGGAGGGAAGGTGTGGTAGGAGAAGAAAGGGTAAAGAGAACACAACAGCAGTCATTTCAACACAGACCACAAAATAACCTTAAACAATTTCAGACATCACTCTTCCTGACACTTTTGAGCCATTTCCCACCATTGGGAAATTTCTCAGAATTTCTCACTGCCTGTCTCCTGCCAGACCTTGAGGTTCCGTCCTCTCTTCCATGACCCTCCTTGCTTTCCTTTCTCCCTGTTTCCCAGGCCCTTTATTCATTTATTCACTCCTCTCTTCAAGGTTTCCTGCAGACATACAAATAAGCTCTCTCTCTCCATCTCTCTCCCCCTCCCCCCAGGCAAATGACAAGGGGGCCTTCCTTAACCGAGATAAACATCTTACGATGTTTTCCTGAAAAGAACCATCCACCCCAGGATTGAATTATGACATTACTCATGGGAGTTCCAGAAGTTTTGTGTAGAAGGGACTTTGTAGATTTAGCCTAATTGAAAGGGAATTGAGAAAATTTGTCTTGAAATTGTGCTTGCATAGCAAACAGTTTTTAAGTTAATTGTGTATCAGTCAAAGTCCTGGCAGAAATCAAAATTCCACTCAAAGGGCTTGAAATGAAGAGAATTTAATTAAGGGACTGTTTCCAGAGGTGTGGGTGGGTTAGAGAAGCCAACAAGGAACCTTGTGGCCCCCGGGACAAGGACAGTAGGAAGCCATCACGCCCCCCAGGTCTGAAGGAGCGAGGGAAGGAAGAGGGGTCTCTGTGTTCCTGACAGTTGGAGCTGGGGAAGAGCCAGTCATGATGCCGAATCCAGCCTATGTACCCCGACACTGAATTAAATCTCGGAGACAGAGTTTTGGGTGAAGTAGAAAAGAACAGCTTTATTGCTTTGCCAGGCAAAGGGGGCCACAGCAGGCTCATGCCCTCAACACTGTGTGTCCTGACCCGGAGCGGGTAGCGAGGAGTTTTATAGTCCTGGTTCACAGGGGGCGTCATCAGCTCGTGGACATTCTTCTGATTGGTTGGTGGTGAGGTAAGTGGGAGTAAACATGTCAACCGTCTGGTTCCAACTGGTCTGGGGTCTACGCGCTGGTGGGCAGTGTAGTGTTAATTTCTCCCACCTGCTGGGTGTTTCAGTATCTGCAAAACAGCTCAAAGATACTGTTTTGTGTTGATATATCCCTTGAGGGGGAACCAGGACCCTGCCCCAAGGCTGCACTATTGTTTCTTGTCTGCTCCTCCCTTGTCTCCGAGTCCCCTCCCTTCCCTAATTAGCATCTGTTTGAACCTGCCCTTTGGAACTCAGGGAAGGTCATGGAGGCTGAATGAAGCCTATTTCCTGTAATCAAGAAATGGGGGACACAGGAAGGCTTTTTTGCCCAGGGGCCCCACAGGGTCCTGCTCAGTTTCAGTAAGAGGTGTTATCTTAGGGGTTACAGGCCCCAAAGCTGGGAGGGAGGAAAGGAAGACAGTACCTTGATCTTGCCCTCCTCTTGCCCTCTGAGCTCCTGCAGATGCTTCCCAGGGCCTGAACCCAACCAGAAGCTAGAGGGCAGGACTTCCCTGGTGGCTCAGTGGTTAAGAATCCGCTTGCCAATGCAGGGGACGCGGGTTCGAGCCCTGGTCCGGGAAGATCCCACATGCTGCGGGGCAACTAAGTCCATGCGCCACAACTACTGAGCCTGTCCTCTGGAGCCCGCGAGCCACAGCTACTGAAGCCCACGTGCCTAGAGCCCGTGCTCCACAGCAAGAGAAGTCACCGCAATGAGAAGCCCGTGCACTGCAACAAAGAATAGCCCCCGCTCACCTCAACTAAGCCCGCACACAGCCACGAAGACCCAACACAGCTAAAAATAAATAAATTAATTAATTAAAAAATAAGAAAAAAAAAGCTAGAGGGCAAGGGAACCCTGGCAAAGGAGTCTGCAGGAGTCCTCACCTGTGGCCCAGAACAGGTGGGGTGGGGTCGGTTGATGGAGAATCACCAGAATAGACTGTATGTTTATTTGGGGTAACTTTGAAAACAGAAACTGAGGAGGATGAAGGACAGCTTGACCACTGCTGGCCACTTCCTGGAAGACAGAAGCAACTGCAGTCAAACTTTGTTTCACATTGAAATTGTCTGCCTCCTAATACCCTGGAAGGCTGTTGTGCAGACAGAGGTTAGGCCTCTCCTTCTTCCCCTTTCCTGGGGAAAGGTCTGAGTTGTGGGCAGAGCAAGGTGTAAGGGAAGTATCTGAGTGGTATTCACCTTGGTCTTGTTGCCAAGATTCCTACCTCCTTTGCACCACGGATTTAGCTCAAAACGCTCTCTATTATAAGAAACAGTAAAGCAGTTTTCGAAGCGTAAAACTAACCTGCAGCAACCCATCCAGAAGTTGAGTTCAGCACTGGGAGAAGTCAGACACAACTGAGGATGTACACTTTTCAACTCTCAATTCTTTTTTATTGCCTCTAAACTCAGGCCCTCAACCAACCATGACGAGAGTTTACATTCCTCTTTGAAATCAGTGAGGCAGAAACAGATCACCGAAAGCTGTAGAAAAGGATGCAGTGTAGATTCTTTCCTCGGTGCTGAATACTAATTTGAGGGGAGGGCTTTGGTTCTTTTCAGAGAATGGAGGCTGAAGTATCAACCCCTAGGGACTTCCAGCCAGCTTGGCCCACTGCCCAGTGCTCCTTCCTCTGGCTCTGTCTGCAGTTGCCAAGAGAGTGACGGAAGAATTTCTAGAAGAGGCTTCGTTTCAGTCCAACTCCCTAGCTGGGTCAGTGACCACCTTGACTCTTGGGAACCATCACAGGGTGAGGATGTGGCTCTGACCTACAAGTCCCCAGGGTATGCTGTGATGTCAGCATTATGAGAGGTCCAAGAGAATACTGTCCTCTGTAAAGTTAACTTTGACGTGACCTGAGGAATAAAGGAAAGAAGTACCCTTGGACGTACATGTTGCCCAAGCCCCTCCTTCACATTTTTAGTGTCCAGGGTAGCCTGTGGAAGAGGTCCTGAGCTGAGTGCTTTACATTATTCACCTCAAAATAAATATGGGAGATGCATGCTAAAATATCTCTATTTTACAGAGAAAACAGGTTTGAGGAAATCATTGGTTTGCTCAAAGACACACAACATGTCCATGGTAGAGCTCACAACAGAACCCAGTTTTGTCTGTGTTCAAAGCCTTTGCACCTAATAATCACACCACATGGATTGAGTATGTCAGGGAATTTGGAAGGAGCGTAGTGAGATGGTTTATCGTATGGATGGTTAAAGTTGTTTCCAGAGTTAGGAATCTGTGATGTTGTGATTTATAAGGAATATATATAAGGTCAATATAAGGTCATTCAGATGACTGAAACGTATTTCTCATTATATTTGGTCTTCATCCACAGTTCGTCGTGGCTTACAGTTCTGGCAACCCCTGTCCTAAGTGTTGAAAGTGATAAAGGTGTCTTTTGTTGTGTAAATGAGGTGATTTGGGGAAGCACCTTGGATGGGGGCTGGTTGCCAGGAGAACCAACCACGTGATAAGAGGATAGGAACTCTTAGTCCCACTTCCTGGAGTTGAATCAGTTGCCAGTGGCCAGTGATTTAGTCAATCATGCCTACGTAATGGAGCCTCCATAAAAAAACCAAAAGGACAGCGTTCAGAGAGCTCCTGGGTTGGTGAACCGACACATGGAGATGCTGGGAGAGTGTCATCCTCGAGGGTCAAGGAAGCCCGTGCCCTCTCCCCGTACCTTGCCCTCTGTATCTCTTCCACTTGGCTGTTCCTGAGTTATATCCTTTTATAATAAACCGGTAATCTAGTAAATAAAATATTTCTCTGAGTTCTGTGAGCCACTCAAGCAGGGAGCCTTGGGAACCTCTGATCTATAGCTAGTCAGTCAGAAGCACTGGTATCTGGAGTGAGTGTGGCTGTGTGTGTTGGTTGGAGGAGGTTGCGGGGATAGGGGGTGTCTGGTGGGACTGAACCCTTAACCTGTGGAATCTGATGCTATCTCCGGGTAAACAGACATCAGAATTGAGTTGAATTCTCAGACAGCCTGCTGGTATCTGAGAATTGCTTGGTGTTGTGCAGGAAGCCCCTCACCCCCCAACACACATGTTGGAATTGGGTCCAGGATCCCCAAAAGAGAATCTATATACAAGGATAAATTTTATTATCCAGGACTCTTGGCTAGAAGTGACAGAAACCCAATTCAATTTCTAGCTTAAGCCAGGAAAAAAAAAAAAAATTGACTTATTTCACCTAAAAGTTCAAGGGTTAGTGGCTTCCAGCACAGAACCAAGTGCTTAAATGAAGTTTCCCGGAATCATTCTCTGCATTCATTCATTTTACTAATTTTTCTCTGTGTGTGTGTGTGTGTGTGTGTGTGTGTGTGTGTGTGTGTTGGTTTTAATTTGCAGACTGGTTGTGCCTACATAATGGAGAAGATGAGTCCTGACAGCACCAGACTTACATAGTCCTGCATGACCTCAAACTAAGTAAATAAGCCTCTCTCCCTGACCATCCATATCAGTTCTTTTTTTTTTTTTTTTTTTTTTTTGCGGTACGCGGGCCTCTCACTGTTGTGGCCTCTCCCGTTGCGGAGCACAGGCTCCGGATGCGCAGGCTCAGCGGCCATGGCTCACGGGCCCAGCCGCTCCGCGGCACATGGGATCTTCCCGGACCGGGGCATGAACCCGCGTCCCCTGCATCGGCAGGCGGACTCTCAACCACTGCGCCACCAGGGAAGCCCCATATCAGTTCTTGAAAGACCTCCTGGTGCAGCTTGGAACACATGCCCATCCTTGGACCAATCACAGTATTTGAGGGGGAATGTAATACTCTTATTGGCCAGCCTGAGTCACAGTTTCACTCCTAGTAGGACAGGTGAGGTCATATCATCGACAGCCCCAACTGTTCCCAAAAGAGACAGTTCCCAAAACAGAAGGAGGCTGGGCAGACAAATAAAATGTAAGACAATAAAAATGGGCACAAAAATTACTAACTTAACTAAATAAACAAACAGGGCAGTCTGTCTGTGGGAGGCTAAATGAGTGAGACAAGCATATGAGAAAAAGTTGCTAGCTACCCCATTAAGCAAGAGATACAATGTGTTAAAAATAGCTCCCTTGAGCAGAGCATACTGCTTGAACAGAGCATACTGCTTGAACAAAGACAGAGAGGTGTTTTCCTTATTATTAATGTGTAGAACTATACTACCTGAATAATGATAACTTCTATTCCTGAAGCTTTTTTTTTCCCCCAGCAGGGAAATCAGGAATCTCCATAGCCATTACTTTGAAACAAAAAATCAGTTTAAGAGTAAGAACCATTACGACTATTTTATAGGAAAAAAAGAGAAATGTCTTTATCCAAAGTCAATGCCTGGTAGACTGAATATAGGCAATCTTTAATTCAGAAACTCTCGGGCTTCCCTGGTGGCACAGTGGTTGCGCGTCCGCCTGCCGATGCAGGGGAACCGGGTTCGCGCCCCGGTCTGGGAGGATGCCACGTGCCGCGGAGCGGCTGGGCCCGTGAGCCGTGGCCGCTGAGCCTGCGCGTCCGGAGCCTGTGCT